>NC_046155.1:218447684-218712684 GCF_011064425.1 Rattus rattus | reverse complement strand
AAGGAATGGAAGTAGATAGGGTTGAAGAAGGGTTCAAAGAAGTCAAGTTTCTACTAAAGATGTGGACGGACCTCACCACAGAAGCCTTCTATGACTTCTCAGTGTTCTGCATCTCTCTCCCCACTTGGCCAGCTGTATGAGATCTCGTTGATTCTTCAGCTGAGAACAAACATACAAAACCTAGTGCAGCTAGGACTACATGAAGGAGTCTCAAGTTCCAGGGGCTGGACTGCAAAGGGGCTGACCCTTCATGATGGACTCTTTCCATGGCTTAGCAGAGAACTCTGTCAGCAGACCCAGCTTAGCTCAATGGAAGAAAAGGGGCTGAGTGCTTAGTATCTTTTTTTTTTAACTATAATTCTCTGTTCCCCTCTGCTGTGCAATAGATACACATCACATCATCAAATTGTGCAGGCCACGCCCCTGCATTTGCACTCCCACAGGACCACACAGCTGTGCTGCGATGGAAGGTAAGATCACTACTGTCGCCTCTCTGTTTATGTGCATTTTCTCTGGTGTGGTGAGGGAGGAGGAGGGAGTTGATGTGACAGTGGGGGGAGCACGAGTTGAGGAAAGGGGAGTCAACGAGAGTGAGAGAGGGTTAAGAGTCTAATGAGAGTGCAATTATGACCACAATATGTTCTATTTGTGTATGGAATTGTCAAAAACAAATAAATTGCCTCCTATAAAAAAAGTTTTCCTAATAAACTCTGTTCTACATGTACATTACATGGAACTTGTGTATGTGTGCCCTCTACTCAAGGTAGAAGATAGTTCATGGCATACAGAAGGCACTCAATAAATACTTGTTAAATAAACACATTATGGGTGGAAAGTGATAAATGCATATCCTACCATTTGCAGGAAGAAGTCAGTGTCTGAAGATTTGCATTTGAATTTTTGTGAGAGAGCCCTACATGCTTTGATGGGTTTGCATTTGAGAGAGAGAGAAAGAGAGAGAGAGAGAGAGCGCCCAGAGCAACCAAGTTGGCTCCGAGAAAAAGAACCTTCATTTGTTACTTTTGCGGAGGACCAGGGTTCAGGTCCTACATGGAGGCTCACAACCACCCACACAGAACTCCAGTTTCAGGAAATCTGATGTCCTCTCTGACCTCTGAGGGCATCAGGCACACATGAGGTGCACATGATGTGCAGGCAAAACACTCATACCCATAAAATAAATAAAAAGAGAAATCATTTGCAGCTGGACATGGGGGCACAAGCCTGCAGGCCAGCACTCAGGACACTGAGACAGGAAGTTCAAGAGACTGTGTGTTAACTGTACAGGAATGCATACCAAAAACACTGGGCATTTGTCGCCCACACCTGACAATGTGAGTTTGTTCCCTAGAGCCCACATAAAGGTAGAAGAAAGGAACCAACTCCACAAGCTGTCCTATGATCTCCAAACACAGGTTGTGGGACAAGGACATCCCCAACACATAGCTACACATACACACAATAGTAATAAACTTATTAAATTCTTTTAACAAATGACAAAAAGCACAGTAATTTGAGGAAATGGGATGGAATTGTGGGCCGGGAATCTGATCGTTTCTGGACCTTGCTGTAGTCCCTTCCATCCAGTGCATGGCTTCTTGGAGGGTTTTGTGTAATGAACTGGGTTGTGTCTGATGGGTTTCATGCTCTGCTTTCCAGGCTTCGGGGGCCTGTATTTACCACTTTCCACTTTCCGCTGGCATACTTGGGATTTGTGCTACAGATGTGGCTTTGCGTCATCCAACTTATAATCTTAATTGTTTGGGGAGTGATTTTACTCTAGTCAACTGATAATGGGAGCATAGATTTTTTTTAATGGAACTGAAATTCAAAACAAAAGTATATTTGCTTGACTTTTTTTGTGTCTGGGCAGTTTTTTTTTTCTTTAAATCTGTGTTACTGAAAGGGACAGACTTCTTTTCCCTGTAAAGTGGTTAAGTTCTGCACAAGATAACATTCCCTTCCCAACTAGAGCTGTTGCTACGTTATAAAAATGTGCTTCATTTATTCCCACTTTTAATATCCAGGCCATGCTGTCTGAACTGTCAATCACTTCTCCTAATTGGCTGACAAGAGGGCATTGGAGAGATTGCCCGATGGGTAGGAATGACGATAGATTCACTCAGCTTGGCGAAGGCTGAGTTAAAGGTGAGGGAGCAAAGTAACTAGCCTGTCCTCCACAAAACCATCAAGAAATGGAAGACACAGGCACATTGAGCCACTGTGCACTGTGAGGGTAGGTCTAGAAGTCGGAAGTCTGGATGCAGTAAGAAACTCTGCACTGGACTCTGGACCATGAAGGAAAATGTAGTGCTCTATCCACAAAGAAAAGACATTGCTAGACCAATAGGGGAATAGCTGATTGTGGTTGGACGGGAGAACGGAATCCATGCTGTCATGTGTTAGACGAACTTTGATTTTTCGTCAGTGTTCCTTGCTAGAAAACACATGCTCAAGGGCTCAGTTGGTAAAGCACTCGCCTTCCAAACACGAACTAAATTAAGTTCTATCACCAGAACCCAACTGTGCCGGTGTCCATGGGTTATCCCAGACCTGAGAACTGGGCAACGGGAAGATCCCTGGGCCTTGTCAGCTGGCATAGTACACTTGGCAAATCCAGGATAAAGGGAGACCCTGTCTTCAAAACTAGGTAGATGGTGCCTGAGGAGCAAAACTCAAGATTGTTTCTTGAACTTCACATGTATGTGTCCACACATGTACCTGCACCACACACACACATGTACACCTGCTCACATACTAATGCGAAAGTAGAAAGAAAATCCACACAGATATCCCGAGGCTTATGAGAAACACATTCACACCTTACTCTCACGTATTAAAGGAAAACGATGCAACCTTGTTACAAATGTCTACTTCTGAGCTATTGACAACTCAACTTTAATCAAGCAGAGGAATCCCGATGGAAAGGGCAAAGAAAGTATTTGTAGCATTCTTGTCACTCTGCTGTTACAAATGATTGAACAGTAATGTTTGTTTTTAAAATGAGAGACCACTTACTTCCTGATATATTTTATGTGTACCTGTTTCCTGGCCTTGTTACTACTGTTTGTTATTGGTGTCTATGCATCCTAGTCATACTCAGAGATGAACGGAGCCTTAAATGATTTTCTGGTGTGTCAGCCTGACGGCAGAGTTGTGGATGTACAGGGCTGGCACTGCGTGCTATCCACAGATGTGTCATTTGGGATGCTTCTCAGTACTGATGATAAAATGCATGCAATGACTGTGTCGTTTCCTTCGAAATTAACATTCGCACTGAGCTAGACAGCGGGTACTCCGAGAACAGTTAATCCCCCAAAGGATTAGGGTTCTGACAACAGTTGGGTAGAATTTATAACCAGTTTGCTCCTCCTCCTTTGCTAAAGATTTATTTATATTTGAGTGCGTGGGCGCCTGTGTGTGCACACACACGCACAGGTGGCCTTGGAGACCGGGAGACGGTATTAAATTCCCTGGAGCTGGAGTTACTAGCACTTGGAACTCTAAGTAGATTCTGGGAACCAATCTCAGGGCCTCCCAGGAAGCAGCAAGCACTCTTACCTTCTGAGCCATCTCTCCTCCAGCCCCTTTGAGATAAAACTTACTCAGCTCTGGAATTTTAAGAAGATGAGGAAAATATGTAAAGCCAGAATGTTTTCAGCCAGTTTTCCTTGAAGCGCTGGGGACATAGCCCAGCGTATCACGTGTGCTAGGCAAGAACTCCATCCAAGAGCTATCTCCTGGCCCTTGGGTCTTTGAGGCAGGGTTTCTCTGCATGTGGTTCACCCTGGCATGTTATGTCTGTGCCTGGTCTGCTCTGCCACAAGGCTCGCCTTGAAGAATAGTGACTCTTAGGCAAGGGGAGCAGAAAATGACCTAATTATGTTTTAGAGGAATCCATGCCTGGGAAGCAGGAGGAAGTTCTTCCGTAAGAACACCAGGTTCATTGCTTTTGCACTTAATGTTGCCAGGGAAGAGAAACAATAACGCGTAAGGAGAAAATGGACGCAACACGCTTTGCTCTTTTTCTTGTGACAAGGATGGTTTTATCTAAATAATTCATAGCAAGGCTTCGCAGCTGCGTCACTGAATGTACAATGTGTGCTTTCAAAAACAGCAGAGCTCAGCGCTGGGAGATTTGAATCTCATTTTCTGATAAGAAGCAGAAAGATGATGCCAAAATGATGAGAGAAGCGGCTGAGGGGACAGTGGAGAGGTGGCCTGGAGAGGGTGATGCCGTCTTTGTTTTCCCGTTGTCTAGGCAGCACCGCTTAGTCTAGAGGCTTCTTTAAAACACCATGGCAAGCTCGGGTCCGACGTGCAGTTCATACACCAGTTTCAGCCCACTGCATAGATGAAGACGACAGGGTGAGAAGCCCCATCATCTGCCCAAGTGCGCTTTTGAATCCAAGATTCATCCTCTAGGAGTTTGTCCTCAAGCAATGATTGAGGATAGGGCCAAGGATTGACCTAAAAGATGTTCCTGTGTGTGTTGTTTCTATAGCAAACACCAGGAGAAACAAGCCAAGTGTCTGAAATAAGTTATGGTATATTTATCAAGCTTAAGAGCTCTTCTTAGAAGTCAAAACTCTGAAGTGAAAAAGAATCCATGTACCATTCTGAAATATGTAGGAGTGCTGGGGGGATATAATAATATTTTTAAAGGATAATCTCTGCCAAGGAAAAACGTAATGAAAAAGCAAACCTATAATTTACCGAAATAAAACATACGCACGCAGATACACAGATACACACACACATACAGAGAGAGAGGGGGGGGGGGGGGGGGGGGGGGGGGGGGGGGGGGGGGGGGGGGGGGGGGGGGGGGGAGGGGGGGGGGGGGGGGGGGGGGGGGGGGGGGGAGACAGAGGGGGAGGGGAGGGAGGGAGGGAGAGGGAGGGAGGGAGAGGGAGGGGAGAGGGAGGGAGAGAGGGAGAGAGGAGGGAGGGGGGGGGGGAGGAGAGGGGGAGGGAGGAAGAGGGAGGGGGAGGGAGGGGGACGGAGGGGGAGAGACAGAGACAGAGAGAGAGAGGAAGGGAGAAGGAGAGGGAGGGGGGAGAGACAGAGAGGGGGGGGTGGGGAGAGGGGGGGGGGGAGGGGAGGGGAGGGGAGGGAGGGGGAGGGACAAAGAGAGAGAGAGAGAAAGGGAGAGGGAGGGGGAGGGAGGGGGAGGGAGGGGAGGGACAAAGAGAGAGAGAAAGGGAGAGGCAGGGGGAGGGAGGGAGAGGGAGGGGGAGAGACAGAGACAGAGAGAGAAAGGGAGAGGGAGGGGGATGGGGAAGGGAGGAGGAGGGAGGGAGAGAGAGAGAGAGAGAGGAAGGGAGAAGGAAGGGGAGAGAGGGAGGGGGAGAGACAGACAGAGAGAGAGAGAGGGAGAGAAAGAGAGAGAGTGTGTTAAGGCAGTGAGGAGCTAAGATGGAGACACTCTAGAGAGTTGAGCCCTTGAACGTCATTTCTGCCTTTTCTTCTTGTTTTTAATCTCGTTGGGAACATGGAGGCTGTCAGCTGGGATGCAAGAGTAAAGGTCTAGGGGCGGGACTAGAATCAGAAAAGACCTACACTTTCCATTAGCATAAGGTCCAAATCAAGGACTGTTGAGTGCTCAAGCCTTAAAGGAGACGCCTATGTGAGGCTCTGGAAAGCCCAGGGAAGAACAGAAAAGATGGCAGAAGGAGTCCAAGAGCTGGAACGTGGAGAGGGAGGGAGGGCAGTCCGGTGAAATGCTGTCTTCTGGATTCGACATGGCTAATGTACCAAGTGTTTGGGAAACACAGCAGCCCTGTCTACCCGCATGAGACCTACATGCACACGTGCACAGTAAGAGTGAAAGTAGGAGGGGTTAGCCGGAAAGACAAAGGGACTGTACAGGAGGAGGTACTAAGACAGAGTACTGAGTATGTAATATGCTCAATTCATTGTACACATGTGTAAACTGTCAAAGGTTATTTATTTTTTTAATCTAAAAAAAGAGGAGCTGATGAGATGGCTCAGCGGTTAAGAGCACTGGCTGCTCTTCCAGAGGTCCTGAGTTCAATTCCCAGCAACCACAGGGTGGCTCACCACCATCTAGAGGGGGGTCTGATGCCCTCTGCTGGCCAGCAGATGTATGTGCAGCAGAGCACTCATACACTAAATAAATACATTTTCTAAAGTTCTAAAAAGAGAAAGGTCTGCTGAAAAGAACTGACTGTATTTAGTATAGAAACATAAAAAAAATTGCTGAGGAAAAGAGAAACTCAACGATTCCCAGGAGAAGGAAGCATTCTGTCTGCTCTCACAACCCAAGGCAGGTCTCTTCCTCAGAAGAACTCCGCCAGGAGAGCAGTGAGACAAGGAG
The DNA here is from genome assembly GCF_011064425.1 of Rattus rattus. Taxonomy (NCBI): domain Eukaryota; kingdom Metazoa; phylum Chordata; class Mammalia; order Rodentia; family Muridae; genus Rattus; species Rattus rattus. The sequence continues at coordinate 218,706,347 of NC_046155.1, read as the reverse complement.
CAGCGCATCAACTCGGAAATCAGTGGAACAGAAGAGTCAGCTGAAGCCGTAAAGGAAGTACATTCAAATATTCAGAGGGAATCCAGGTACCACAGGGGCAGTTTTAACGTCATTTGGAAAACAAAGATATTTTTAAAGTAAAGGAGGACAGTTATTGAAATGAAGGCTAAAAGTACACAGGTGGGATGGAAGAAAAACTTGAAAGTGAAGGAGAGGAAATGAGGGACTCTAGAGCAAGAGCTGAACTGTGGGGATACCACGGACTCATGGAGATTTACGGCGGACATGAAGTTATACAACTTGGCGTGGGTACTGATAGTGTTTACCTCTGAATCTCCCTCAAAGGCCCGTATATATGGTGGGCTTCTTGTCCAGTTTGGTGTAGTTGAGAGGTAGTGGAGCGGAAGGTTTGGAGCCGTCAGGAGGAAGTTGGGTCACTGGAGGCAATGCCTTCACAGGCATGGAGGAATCAGCCCCTTCCTATCCTTGTCCCCTGGCTCCCTGTTGAGAAGTGTAGCTTCCTCTGTTGGTGCTCCCACTCCCGTGTGTCCACTGCAGGCCCACAAGCCAGGAGCCAACAGCCCAAAGATGGGAAGTTCCAAAACTAAGCCGAAAGAAAGCATTCGTCCTTTGAAGCTGGCTATCTTAGGTATTTGTTACAGTGGCAAAACCCGAATGCTATATGCCCATCTAGTTATAAACTATAACTATAATCCAGAACATGGGTTTTCTAGAATCTCAGGCAACTTCGGATACATACTCACGAGTGTTTTTTTTCCTGGCAGCAAATTCAGAATTTTTACAACATCTTAAATACTCCTTCTCAAAAGGACATATTATCCAAAATTATTTCAGAACCAAAGGGCTATTATGGGCATATTTGTTGTGCTTTTTGGCTCCTTGATGTATTCATTAATACATCCGATACCGATTGGATCTCTCCTTTTAATTCAGGCTCTCAATAAAAGAGAGAAAAGGAATCGGGGAGAAAGAGAGGAAGCCAGCTGTGGAAGGACATCCCTGTGACCATCGTCGCCGGGAGTCAGAAGCAAGTGTCAGATAACAAGTTCAAAGCCGCTCTGGTCTATGTACAGAATCTTACAATGGCTAAAGCTACACGGACAGACCCTACCTCAAAAAACAAAACGAGGGGTTGAGAGGTGGCTCAGCAATTAAAATACTGTGCAACTTTTACGGTGGTCCTGGGATTATTTCCCGGCGCCTCCACGGTGACTCATAACCAACTCTGGCTCCAGGGGTTCAAAGTTCTCTTCGCCCTACGCAGCACCAGTCTGGCCCGTGTTATGCATACTTACCTGTGAGTAAACACTCACACATGAAATAAACATGAGTCTTAAACAAAACAGAGGCAGGAAGGAAAATAACACAAAATTCCTGCATTTATAGAGCTTATAGTCTGATTACAAAAAAAGCATAAATTAAAAAAAAACCTAACAACAAACAACGGATAAACTCTTAGATATACTAAATCTTCTAGCAAACACATTTAGCCACTGTTGAATTGTTGAGATCAGCTGGCCGGGGAGGCTTCCGTGAAGGAGCTGAGTGGAGGATAAGCAACTCACAGAAGAGGGCGGTCAGGGAAGACCTTTCTAAGCATAAGGGAAGATCAAAGTCATGGGCACCAAGGAACTACCAAGAGCTGGGAGAGCATGGAACTGTGGAGGGAAGTGGTCAGAAGGAAGGCTGAGAGGCTGGAGAGACGGCTCAGTGAGTGATTGCTGTGCAAGCATGAGGACCTGCATTTGGATCCCAGCATCCTTATAGAAAGCTAGACACGGCCACATGCGTGCCTAGGACCCCAGCATCACCAGAGGTAGAGGTGAGAGGACTGCTGGGAACTTCTGGGTGCCGGCCCGGGATTCAGTAAAAGACCTCGTCTCAAGGTCATGTGGTTGAGTGTGTTAGAGCACAACATTCCTCTGGCCTCCATGAGCGCATGTGCACCTGCACACAGACACAGACACACACACACACACACACACACACACACACACACACACACACACACACAAACAGATATACACAGATACACACACCACACCACACATATATACCACACACGATAATAATGATGAAGAAGAGACAATGGGTGGACTGGCACTATTGCTTCAGTCTTGGGGATCTCATGAAGGGGTAACAATGTGGGCAAATTGGCACCATCCCAGGTTAACACAGAGTCTCTGTGAAGGAAGGAGCTGAGAATGACAGAGACGCTTGGTTAGAGACTGCAGCTACAGCTCAGACAGACGTGCAGGCGAACGGATGCGTGGGCTGAAGATGGAGGGAACTGAGGAAGCTTTCTGGAGCTTGAGAGTCACTGGACACGTGATGGTTAGACGAGAACTGTGTTTCTCACTCTTGAGACGGAACGGCTAGTGGTATCAACTCTTAACAGGGAAAGAGAAAATGGTCAAGCTTTGCCTACGAAAATAACATTTTAAGGAGATAGATTCAAGATTCTAAATGAATAAATAAATGTCAAGTCAGCAGTTGGGTGTGAGATTTGGGTAGCACAGGAGATGTCTGAACCAAAAATAAAAACTCTGTGATATAGAAATGTTAAATGAAATCCACGGGCGTAGATTAAGGGGCCTAGGAAGGAGGTAGGAGGTAGAATGAAAGGAGAAGCAAGGCAGAATGGACGGGAGGAGAGTCCACACTTAAGGACGCAGTGCTTGTGAAACGTTAACGTTCTTCATCCAAGGGCCACGGGGAAGAGGGAAGACAGAAGCATGTTGTTGTACAGGAGCCACAGGTAAAGCATCTCTGGGAGAAAGGACTTGATCTTACCAAACACTGCAGGGAGACCAAGGGAGGTAGAAATCAAGCACACATCCTCTGCCGGGACACGCACCAGCTTAGGATGCAGTGAGCAGGAACTAAGAACCTGGGAGGCATCAGTGGTCCTGATGCGGAGGAGAAGGGCTCAGGGCTGACAGTGAAGGCTTCGGGGATTTTATTTTTTGCTTGTTTATTTATATTTTTTTCTGGTTTTGATTTAGGGAAAATATCTATTTGTGTGTGTGTGTGTGTGTGTGTGTGTGTGTGTGTGTGTTTGTGTGTGTGTGAAACTCTACTAGAACCCAGTCACAGCCATTCACTTACATACTTCCCATAGCCTCACACTTCATTAAGACAGAGTCAACAGCCCACAAAACTCAAGACACTCGAAATGTTCCTTAACTGAACATTTGGCCTAGGCCTAGAAATCTTTTAAATCTTAGATTTTTTTTTTCAGATTTTGGACTGTTTGAATACATAAAATGAAAAATCTAAGCACAAAATTTGTATGCATAGCCAGCAGGAAATTTTATACAATATTTTAAATAGCTTAATGCACAAAATGAAGTTCTGTGATATAGAATACTTTGGGCTTCAGACAGGTTCAAGCCTGACAAAAAAACAACACTGAAAAAGAAAAGCGGACACAAAGTCCCATCATAAGCAAGAAGCCATTTGCAATCGATACCTGCTGGGAGAGAGAAGAATTGGTTGCTTCTAACAGAGTGTCACCAGGTTATCAACCACATTTCTGGGCAGTTCCCATACTAGGAGTAGTTGGCCAAGACAAAAAGAACTCCATGTTTGTTTGATTGTTTTGGGGCTTTTTTGTTTTATTCTGTTTGGCTTTGCTTGCTTGCTTTCTTTCTTTCTTTCTTTCTTTCTTTCTTTCTTTCTTTCTTTCTTTCTTTCCTTTTTTCTTTCTTTCTTTCTTTCCTTCTTTCTTTCTTTCTCTTTTCTTTTTCTTTCTTTTTTTTGGCTACTGTTATGGTTTGAAAGAGATAAAGAACAAGAAATTGCATAGGTGGGAGTTCAGGAGGACCTGGAAGGAGTTTGGAGAGGGAAAACCATGATCAAAATATATTGCATTGGGGACTGGAGAGATGGCCCAGTGGTGAAGAGTATTGGCCGCTCTTATAGAGGACCCGGGTCAATTCTCAACACCTACAACTCACTTCTATCTGTAACTCCAGTTCCAGAGGATCTGACACCCTCACACAGATATTCCTTCAGGTAGAGCACCGATGCACATAAAATAAAAATGAACAATTAAAAAAAACATTGTATGAAAAATGCAAATCAAAACTTAGGCTTTGTGGGCTGGAGGATCTGAATTTGGTTCTCATGACTCAGGCAACTCACAACAGACTGTGCCTTCAAGTCCAGGGGATCTGAGCCCTCTTCCGGCCACCAGGGACACTCCACTGATGTACATAGACCCACATGTGCAAGGGTGCACACACACACACACACACACACACACACACACACACACACACACACCTACTAAACTAAAAACTAAAAATAAATCTTAAAAAAAAAACCCTCTAGAATTTGGAGAAATGCAGATTTGGATTGCTGATTAAGAATGTTCAACCCCATTGTCGAGGGTTGGGGATTTAGCTCAGTGGTAGAGCGCTTGCCTAGCAAGCGCAAGGCCCTGGGTTCGGTCCTCAGCTCTGGAAAAAAAAATGTTCAACCCCAAGGGAGGATGCTTGCATCTCACTCAGAAGGGAAAATAAAACAGTCGTCAGAGGTAGATGGATGGAGGGAACTGGGTAGGAGGGGAACAGGAATAGGAACTGGATCAGGGATAGGGAGAGCCAGGGAGAGAGGGCCAGGAGGGGGAATGGAAATCAGGGGCAGGCTGGGCGGAGTGGGGCAATTCTAGGATGTACCAGAGACCTGGGATGGCGGAGGCTCTAGCGAGTCTATGAGGGTGACTCTAGCTGAGATTCCTAGCAGTGAGGGATACAGAGCCTGAAGTGGCCACTTCCTATAGCCAGACAGGACTCTCAGCGGAGGGAAAGGGACACTAAGCCAACAGAACTTTCAACCCTAAACCAAGAAGTGCAGAGACAAAGGTGGAGCAGAGAAGGAGGGAGTGATCCACCAATGACTGCCCAACTTGAGACCCATCCCATGGGCAAGAATCAATCCCTCACACTATTTATGTTACTATTAATGATACTCTGTCATGCTTGCAGACAGGAGCCTAGCATAACTGTCCTCTCAGAAGTTCCTGCCAGCAGCTGACTGAAGCAGATGGAAAGACCCACAGCCAAACATTAGAGGGAGCTTGGGGAGTCTTGTGGAAGATTGTAAGAAGAACGGAGGGACCCGAGGGGATGGGGACTCCACAAGAGGACCACCAGAGTCAACTAACCCAGACCCTTAAGGGTTCCCAGGAACTGAGTCACCAACCAAGGAGCATGTATGGGTGGGACTGGACCTCCCACTCCCCCACCCCTCTATCCCATCCCCCTACTTCTCGTCCCCAGACATGTGTATTGGATGTGCAACTTGGTCTTCATTCAGCCCCCTAATAACCGGGGCAGGGGCTGTCTCTGACTCTGTTTCCTGCCTATAGATACAGTTCCCCTAACTGGAAAAGGATCTGCCTGATCCTGCAGTGACTTGGTGTGCCTGGGTGGGTTAGTACCCAGGGGTTTTTTCCCACTTCTAGGAGATGGTGGGTGGGGGAGAGGCTGTTTGAGGAGATGGCTGGGAGGAGGGGAGGAGACTGCAATCAGGATATAAAGTGAATAAATGAACGAGAGAGAGAGAGAGAGAGAGAGAGAGAGAGAGAGAGAGAGAGAGAGAGAGTATACAGCACAGGGATAGGACATTTCCAATCTATATCTTGTTTTTTAGCTTGACTCTTCTAATAAGATATCTGTTTCCTAATTATCAAACAAAATTTGGAGTGGATGAGTGCAATCTCTAATAGTCAAAAATGAGAATTAAACAAACTCAACTGCGTGTTGATTTAGCTTCACAACTACGGATCAGAATTATTTAAGTTTCTAAATAGAGAAACTTGAGTCAATGTGATATATGTTAAGGACAAAAAGAATTGTAAGCAAAAAAAAGGCTTAGCAAATTTCAGTAACTATATGTGTGGTGGCAGCGACTTGGTTTATTCTGGGAGTGTTGTGCATACATTATTTTATTACGGAAGGAAGAAAGAGAAGCAGTTATACTGATGTTACTGGGAACCACATTTCCCGTTTCAGAGAAGAAAACGGGGCGTAGCGGCACACACCTTTAACCCCACCACTCTCCATTCTGTAGGCAGAGGCAATTGGATCTTTGTGAGTTCCAGGCCAGCCTGGTCTACAAAGTGAGTTCCAGAACAGCCAGAGCTGTTACCCAGGGAAACTCTGTCTCAGAAAGAGAGAAGGAGGGTGGAAAGGAAGGAGGGAGGGACAGAGAGAGGGAGGGAGGGAAAGAAGGGGCAACAGATGCAATATAAAAAGGGTTAAGAGTAGGGTTGGGGATTTAGCTCAGCGGTAGAGCGCTTGCCTAGCGCAAGGCCCTGGGTTCGTCCCCAGCTCCGAAAAAAAAGGGGGGGGGTTAAGAGTTTTGTGGACTTGAAGTTGATCTGAGAGTGTAGATCTGAGCTCCTCATGGGCTACGATCTGGTTAAGCTATTTTCTTGTTTCCCTGGACAGCTATGTGTGTTCAGAAGCTGTAGCACCTAACCCCAAATATCACCTGCCACCAAGAGCACCATGAGTCCTCAAGAGAGCTGCAGATTCCAAACCTGAGGTATAAAAGAACCCAAGGCAACACAGATAAAAGACCACTATAGATTAGTTGCTAACCAACATCAAAGGGACCAAAGAATTACCTTGAAGAGACTCTATGGGCCAAGAACAGAACAATTTTCTTATGGAAATTCCCAGGTGTGGTGGTGCACACCTGTAATCCCAGGAGGCAGAAGAAGGAAGCTCGCCCATGAGGTCCAGGCTAGCTCCATCTGCATAGTGTGTTCCAGGCCAGCCAGGGCTACGTACTGAGACCTTGCCTCAAACAAGACAACTGAACGAAGCAACCTGATATTGCGTCATATCACAATACTTAAATTCAAAATAAAAATACGTGAGATCTTAATGCTACAAAGAACTAGACTCTTGGGTACAGAGGAAGTGAGAAAATCAGATTATTATTGTTTGCCTTTCCAGTACAAACGGCCCTTCAAGAGAGAGGGACTGGGCAAAGACAAGAAGGGTCTCTTTTGAAGAATTTCAATTAGTGGGCTGGAGAGATGGCTCAGCGGTTAAGAGCACTGACTGCTCTTCCTGAGGTCCTGAGTTCAATCCCCAGCAACCACATGGTGGCTCACAACCATCTGTAATGAGATCTGATGCCCTCCTTTAGTGTGTTTGAAGACAGCTACAGTACGTTCATGCATGAAATAAGTAAAAAATAAAATCTTTTTTTTTTTAAAGGAATTTCAGTAAGTAAGCAGAAAGGACTGAACTTTTGACAAGCCAACATTCTGCAACACTTAATGGTGCAAGGAACCTAAGGGAAGAAAGTAGATAGCAGGGGTCTGAACACCATCCCTATGAAGGGGAACCCTGAGAACACACATCAGATGTTCTTATCAAAAAACCAATCAGACCTCAATCCAATTAGGTAGGCCCGAACTACTAATTTTCAGAAACTGCAGGAGACAGAAGGATACAATCAGTAAGAGGCAAATTGTGGGAAATTCTGTGAGTCGAAAGGGAACATCGAGGGAAAGTTAGAGGAACCGAGGAGTCCTGCGAGATTTATTCTTTATTTCCTGTGTTCTGATGTGAATGGGTATGCTGCCTGCAGGTATGTTGGTTCTCCATGAACCTTCAGTGTTGGCAAAAGCCAGAAGAAGCTATCAAACCCCGAAACTTGAGTTACAGTTATGAGCTACTGTGCGGACGCTGACATTAAGCTTGGGTCATCTGGAAAAGCAGCCAGTATTCAGTATTCTTACCCGCTGGGCCACTTCTCCGATCCCAAGAGCCTTATTCAAATCTGCTACAAAGGATTAGGTTTATTGTAGTCCACATTAGAACAGATAGTGAGATATTGGTGTAAAAATCCCAAACCAGACCAAAATTAACAACCTTTTTCAAAAAAGAATTATTGATTAAAAAAAAAATATTTTAGACAGTGGCCCACTCTGTAGCCTGGTGTTTGCTATGCTGCCCTTCAACACGTGGCCATCCCGCTGCCTCAACTTCCTGAGTGCTGTGTGTGTATGTGTGTATCACCATTTCGGGTGCGTGTGTTGGGGTCTGGGTGTGCATCACCAATGTGGGGGAGGGGGCCTGGGTTGCATGTGTCCTGTGAGTTGTATGTGGAGGTTAGGAGACCTAACCTGTACCTGCAGGAGTCATCTGTGTCATCCCGTCATGTGGGTTCTGTGGGTCGAACTCAGATTATGCTTGCCGGCAAACATCTCTCCCCACTGAGGTATTTTGTCCACCTGAACGAATCATTTCTGAAGTGAGAGTTTATGGAAATACTAAGGAAACCCAAACTACGACCACACAGGCAGTGGCTCGTGAATTATTCATCTCGTTAGGTGAATAGGGGATTTGTAATCAAAATTTTAAGGTCTGTTCTTTTTAAGATACATATTGGGATATTAATATGTGAAGTGATGTGTCCAGAGTCTTATTTCAAATAATCCGTGGTATGAATGTTGAAGAAGTTGATGAAATAATATGGACCAAGAGTTTAGCATTGTCAAAAAGAAGAGTGTTCATCCTATGGGGGTTCATTACGTTGTTTGTATATTCTTGATTAAAGCTTGTAAATCCCTTTAGTTAAAGAAAACGTCAAAAAAGAAAAGAAAAAAATGTCTGCCCAGGCACTGTAGCAAACAAACAGATATAATAAAGAGATCTATTCTATTGACGAATCGTCCGGCGAGTCTTTATGAATAGTGTCACCATCGGAGAAATGACCGACTGCACAGATGTGCTGAGAGGCTGAAGCAGGCAGGGGTGAGGAAGGGGATCAACGGGCAGAAGGAGGCTTGGGGGCGTGCAGAGCCTTCTACTGTGTATTGTCCTTGGCTGTGCACCAAATCACCTGGGGAACTTGGTGACAACCGTTTCCTCAACCCTATTCCAGGCTACATGAGCCAAAGTGTCTATCAAGGCTCACGATCTGTGTTTTACAAACTCCAGGCCAGTCTGGTGGGACGCGCTTGTTCAGTGTTTGTGGGCTCAACTTCCCGAGGATGGAGCAGCAGCAGCAGAAGCAGCAGCAGCAGCAGCAGCAGCAGCAGATTCTGCCGTCAAGCACCAGGCATTGAATTGAAACTCGGCAGTTTTAGGAAAGCTCGCAGCTCTGATTAACTCCTTGGACTACATGTGTGGGTCTGATGATGGGCTCTCTCACGTCCGTGTGACTGCTAAATGCTTTTTGCCTCATTCTGGGGACCTGGGATGACCGGAGAAGTGACCACTAAATAGAAAGACAACTTAGGCTCCCTAATCAGGGCGGCTTCAAAGCTGAGAACTCGATGAGGCCATCACAGGGTCAAGATTTCTACATTTCGATTTTGCAATCCTCAGCCTGTAGTCCTCTGTCTTGTCCCCTGAAGTGTTTTCTCCAAGGACTGACTAATTTGAGCAATAATCTTCACACAGCAGAGACTACAGGCTACCAGGGTGGGAGAAGGCACACGCTCACCCTTAAGTCCCTGCTAAAGTGTAAGGTTGGAAAACACCACCCGGAGAAACTCTCTGCAGATATCGCTACCATCTCTCGGGCGGAATTACTGTCCTCAGGGTCTCTCTTCCACCAAACACTCTCAGGGATGTGAATCCCATGATGAATTCAGTCCAATCCTGAGGTGCCCTCGACCTTCAGGTCCCTGGGTGTGTGGTAATTAGCAATACTCAGGCACTTAATACCTGAGTGGGATTGCAGGCAGAGAAAGGAGAAACATGGAATGGCTGGGAAGTATGTAAAAACTAGGTGGGAATGGAGAAGAGACAAAAGACGCTTCCTGACTTCCATATTAACCCACTCTCTGGAGATGTACTGTGTGCACAAGGCTAGCTCTCGCCATAAAAACAGTTTAGACAAAGTACCATATGGGTGGTTCTACGTGATACAGGGAGACGTTAAACACAACAGACTCGCACCACAGAACATAGGAACTAAGAACTTATGTGCAAGACTTGTTTAACATGTCCACTCCTCCCCGCAACGTGTCAGCTTCCAGAGTTTGGGTTTCTCCTTTGCTTTTAAACCTGAGCATTTTTGGTGGGGAGGGGACTGGAGAGATGGCTCAGTGAGAGCTCTGGGTGCTTTTGCAAAGGGCCAGGTTCCATTCCCGGCACCTCCATGGTGACTCGCAACTGTCTGTAACTCCAGTCCCGGAAGGTTCAATACCCTCTTTGGACCTCGGAAGGCACCACATACCCGTAGTACACAAACATATATGCAGGCAGACATAATCATACACATAAAATAAAATATAAATAAATAAACTTGTGTTTTCTTTATTAGCTTCATCAATCCCTACAAAACATCTCGGCAATGAGTAACAATGTTTTATATGATTGCTCTAACTGTGTAAAAGGTTGGGGAATGCTCAGAATATGGGTTTTGGAGATAGAAGAGACAAAATGACCCAAACTTCCAGACTCTCTGTCTGTCCATATATGGTAGTTTGAAGTACAGAGGTACAGCTTGTCTCTGAGTATTTCCCGCTCCTTTCTGAGAAAGTTCTGCCTTCTCAGGCTCCAAAGACTTCTCTGGCCATCTGAACTCCTTTGTAAAAATCTAGTCTTAGCAAAGAACATTGCTAAGTCATTTCAGAACAAACCCCAACCCTTGATACCTGATCACCCTGGAAATCCGATCGGCTTCCTGATCCTTCAGTGCCTCAGAGGACGTCTGATCCCCTGGCCTGTGTCCAGCAGGAGCCTGCTAGCTTGGTTTAGACAGAATCCCCTCGCCCCTGAGTTTCCCCGGGGTGATTTTCCATCCACTCTGCTCTGCACCTTGGCTAGAATTTTTACCTTGCCTGTGTCCTCTTCAGTTCAGGTCTCATCCTTCCCTGGCGGCAAAGCCCACAGCAGTGATGGCGCCGCCAAGGTCCTAAAGAGTCTGTCTCATCCTGCTTTGGTGTAATACTATCACTGGCTGATGCTTTCTCCTTAAAACAACTTCCCATTGCCAAGTGCAAACGCTCTCCTTTAGAATGAGTCTCCCAAACTCAAGGTTATGCGGCTGTGCTGAGCGCTAACTTAAGCTGGAAGTTAATGTTGTCTCTGAAAAACTTCATACGCAGTTTTCTCAACAGACTACACCAAGTGAGGTTTCCCTCCCCTGATCCCTCGAGCCCTCTGCCGCATTTACTCAAAGGAGAGTCTTAGAGTGGGGATGGGTCTTCGCTCTTAAGTATACAGGGATGCACACGTTTTCCTGCCCACCCCCAAGCCCATTCTGCTCTGGAAGAGACAAATGACCAGACTCATGACCTTCCTCCTTTCATCCGTCCCTCCCCTCCCCCACCTCTTGAAACCGCAGTTGCATGAATGTCGCCACACCCACCCAAGAAGGCTACAAGTTTAAACTTCTCCAGTTCTGGCATGAAAGGCCTTTGTAGGAAGGCGGTGCAGCTGCGCAGAGGCAACTTAAAACCGGTCCCACCAGTGCAGCAAGGAGAGCAATGCACAGCCCTCAGAGGCGGCTCCAAGTGTGACAGATACAAACAGCCCAGTGGCCTTCAAAGGTCAATGTAGTCAAGGCCGGGTGGGGATGGGGGCTGGGGGGAGACAGACACCAGCAGGAACCATGTGACCTGCTGACACATGAGTGTTAGGTCCTGGAGAAACTGCATAATGGAGGGGTAAAAACACTTCCTGTTAAAAGGAGAGGCACTGGCCAGAGGGATGGTTGGAGAAGCTAAATCAGTAAAATAAATCAATCAGTCAGTCAGTCAATCAATAATCTTAGTTGTTATAAAGTTCCACTTAAAATCATTCTAAAAATTAACAGTGTGGAGTATTAGGGGCTATGTGAATTAAAACAAAGTTATCCGGAAATTATAAAACAAGCCATTAGAATAAGAGAAAGAATGGGAGTGCAGTTGGGGGGTGGGGGGGATGGTGAGGATAAGGAACTTGCTGGGGAAAATTGTGACCAGAATATATCATATGAAAAAGATTTTTCTCAACAAAAGAAATAGATTGGAAAGCAAACAAACAAAACCAATAGCCTCTGCCATGAGAAAAAGTCCTCATACAGTAGAGTTCACCCAAGAGTTTGAGCAGCTACGTGATATCTATTTTTCTCATTTATTATGTTTACGTTTGGGGGGGAGAAAGACTATGGCGTAAGAAGATTCAAAAGAAACACTGAATAAATAACTAAGGTTTGGTGGTTCTGTTCTGTTACAGCCATTCACTTCACTCCTAACTATACACACTCTGTGGCTTTCATTCCTCCCATAGTGAGGATTGAGTCACGCCCTTGATGTTCGAGGCCAGTATTCTACTACGAAGCTCTCTGCTATGAGTTCCTAAGAAGAATAAAAGGCCAGAGCAATGGCCGCAGGTACAGCACTTGCTGACCTCAGTCACCCGCACCCACTCGATACGGTAAGACCCCAATTCCCACAAGTTGTCCAACTTCCAAACTCACACCTTAGCATGTTCCTAACCACCATCCACCACATACACTAAATAAATAACTTTGATGAACACACGGACCCTAGAAACTGGTCTAAAATGGAAATTTAAAGAAAGACAAAATTAGGGAAATAAAAGTTCCCCTTTAGAGACATTTGGATACAGATGTTCAGAGCAGCATGATCTGCAACAGCCCAGGGAGGGAACAAATCAAATGTTTACAGGTGACGGTTTGAGATATTACAAGTCCACACGATGGAATACTTTTTAACAATAAGTGTTAAAGCGTGCTATAAAATGGATAAACCTTGACAAGTTAATACATGAAAAAAGTTATTTAAAAAATCAGCTGTTACTTGGCTCTATTATATATAGAGTCCAGAGGGGGGTAAATTTAGAGAGACAGGAGGTAGATTTGTGTTTGGACACGTCTGGAAGGACAGGTGGTAGGGCGTGGCTCTCATCGACTAGGAGGGCACTCTGGGAATGGTGGAATGTGTTAGACTGTGTGATGACCGCAAAATTCTGCGAATACTCTAAAACCGTTCGCTTGAGCCCCTCAGCTACTGTCATTGTACACGAATTATATCTCGACAAGGATATTTTAAGGGAAGCTGACTAATTGTATTAACTGTTCAAAAAAAACCTAGTCGAGCTTCTAGATCTAACTAAAATTGAACACAGCTCGAATTGAATCAAGACTACTAGCCCAGAGCGAACCTCTGGAAACAGTTGAGGGCCAGGTAAAAAAATCACCCACGTCTGCAAGCCTGAGACGGGGAAGAGCGTGAGTGGGCAGATTGTGTTCGATGACAAAGACAATCTCTACAAGTTAAAGATGACCTCAGAAGGTCAAATCTGGAAACCAGGAGCTCGCACCCAGCTAGCTTCCTGTGAGGTCAGCAGCCCAGAGCGCCCTAACAGCTGCGCGAACTGTGACTCACTCCCTCACTGATCTCCCTGTGAGAGCGCAGCTGCTGTCAAAGGGAGCGAGGAAACGCTACACAACAGGTCGGTTCCACATTCTCATTTCACAGAAAGAAGAATTCGGGTGCCAAAGGGTACAATTTCTAGTGACAAAAACACCGGGTCTACGTCAAGCCGCCTCAGACGTACCACAAGATCTCTAATGACCTCCAGTGGTAACAGCTGAAACTGCTTGGTTTACGGAGCCCCAGACGAGAATGCACTCCACAATGTGATCATGGATATGAGGTTTGATCTGCTATTTATTGATTTTTCTAGAAAGCTGGGGGGTAGGACAAAAGGAGTCCTAGGAAGTGACTACGGTGAAATGTGCCTCCTCTTGCTCTTCGGACACTCGCTAAACAGTCTCTGCTGGGCTGCGGAGATGTTCGATGTTAAGAGCACATATACCTAGGAAGCGCAAGGCCCTGGGTTCGGTCCCCAGCACCTGCACTGCACAGCAGTTTACCAACACCTAAAGCTTCATCTCTGGGGATCAGACATCTTCTTCAGGCCTCCACAGACACACACATACAAGAATAAGAAAATAAATATTCTTTTTTAAAAAGAATCTTCACCATGTCAGGCCCCAAAGGGGACAGGAACTCCACAGGAATGTGAACAGAGTCAACTAACCTGGACCCTTGGGGCTCTTAGAGTCTGAACCATCAACCAAAGAACATTCATGGGCAGAACCTAGGCCACCCCACACATATGTAGCAGATGTGCAGCTTGGTCTTCATGTAGGTCCTGAATAAATGGAGGGTAGGAAGGCTATCCCAAAAGCTGTTACCTGTATGTGGGATATGTTCTTCTAGCTGGGCTACCTTGTCTGGCCTCAGTGGGAGAGGAAGCACCTAGCCTCACAGAGACTTGAAGTAGGGGGGGGGAGCACCCGCTCAGAGGAGAAGGGGAAGGGGTAGGAGGGGGTGACCAGGAAGGGGACAATGAGCAGGATGTAAAGTGAATAAGGAAAAAATAAATTAAATTAAAAAGTATCTTCACAATTCATTCGACCCAGTCAGAGAGATGTTTTCTTTTCCAGGGTACCCCACCAGAAAGCCTCAGTGGACAATCTACTGCGAACCCACAGAGGTGGGAGAGTGAGAGGCCAGTGTAGAAGAGAAACAAAACAAAACAAAACTCATCTCACCATGGCGGGCAGGAGTAGGTGGGAGGAACGGTAGAAGGCAATTTTGAAGTGAGAGCCACACCCCCTCTGGATGGTTTATGAACCTTGTATAAGAAACTGAAGGTCAGCCTCTCCTTGAGCTCACAGTCCCCAGTTGGCTGTGGGACATACCCAGAGTTTCACTAAACAAACAAGAGGAAATAAGCCGCTTCCTAGAGTCCCCTCTGCCGGTGCGACAGAGTTCCAGTTCTGTCTACTGGTTAAAGAACATCAGACTGTGTACAAAGGAAATGCCGCTCCATTTTGATTGTTGACTGGAAGACACAGTGATTGTCCCAGACGGACTCAAGGTAACGTTTCTGGAGATGAATCTGGCAAAACGATTCTTACAGAAGCTGCTACTGCCCACCCAGTTTCTTCAGCCAGGTTCAGGCACACCGAGGGGCTTTCTAGAATATTCTGGTTACATGCACATCTTGAATAGCTCCAGTTTCACTCACGAGAGTCCACTGATAGCGCTTAGCTGGCTGTTTGATAAGCTACCGGCTGCTCTGATTGTCTCCTGAGTCTGACGTTTGCTCTGCTCACTGGAAAGTATCTGGGAGCAGCTGAAGCATTGCGACTTGCCAATCAGAGAAAACTAATCATCTCTAGAGTAGTAATTCCTGATCAGAACATTAGCTGCCCTGGCTGTGATTTCAACTAACAAATGTCACACTGTCTACACCAAAGGGCAATGGAAGAATAGGAGAAGGTCAAAACCTGTGGGACGCTATGTGTCTTGTCATAACCCTAAAGGCCACTAGCATTGTCCTTTCTTATGTCTTTTTCGGTTCCATCCAGTACTTAGTAATCATTTATAAAATGTCTACCTATGTACCAGACATTCATCTGGCATAGATTGTCCACCTGATGGCTCCAAAGAGAACCTAGCAGAGCAAGAGAATAGACCAAGCTGCTGACAAGTGTTTGCAGAAATGAAACAGCCTCCCCGTGGTAGAAAGTTGTTGAGCGTCCAAAGCTCTGTTTCAGCCTGGATGAGGAAGCAGGCACCAGGAGAATCTATTCATAAGCCTTAAAATAACAATCGCCTCCGTTTTCTCGGGGAAAAGAGAAAACTCCTTAAGGGTTATATAAACAGGTTACCATAGTTTGGTGTCATTGGGAATCAATAATTACACCATTATGCTATTTTTACCTTAATTGTGACTTCGAGCTTCGTGAAAGGATCATGAATAAGAATTCCTGCCGCTGCTTGTTGGTCCAGAGGTCAAACCAGTGACTTATGAGAGTAACTCTTTCTTGAAAGAGCTGGAAGAGAGGAAAATGAGATTTCCCTGTCCACTATGTTCTCAGTTGCTAAGCAACAGGTCAAAGAACAATCTCAGAGCTAATATTTACATTATTCATGGTGGCTTACACGTACTTTCACGGAGGCTGTAGGGTTTTTCCTTACAGCTTAAAGAGCTTTTATCTAGCAATACAGGCAAGCCAGGACTTGTTGGGTGGGCCAGTGGGAAAACCCAGGGGCTGTGTAATTACAGGGGAGCTCAGGGGAGCCTCCGGAAAACAAAGGGCGGTAATGGGATCCATGTCTCCCGTTCTCACCCACGTTAGTGTGGCCTAGAGCAAGAGTTCTAAGAGTTCATCCAGTCGTCAGGCCCTGCTCCTGTCTCTTGGAAGTAGGACCATTTAGTATAGATTTGGTTTTCTTTACTCCTAGCTATGGAGCTTCATAATACCCACAGGACTAAAGATCAGTCACTATTGCACCCTGCCGTTGTTTGCCTTGTCTCCAGGGAGGACATACACCATGAACCAACATCCCTGAGAGCTGGATTGCAGCTTGTCTTTGCTTCTGCAAAGACACAAATTCATTGTCTTTATTGTAGATCAGTCTTTCTTCCCCCCCCCCCAGCTGCATCCACCCTCCTCCCATTATGGAAGCGGCTGAACCCATTTGAGCTCTGTTTCCATTAAAAGCTGGCGAGATTGCTCTACTGTTGAAGGAATTCTTCCTGAATCATTTTGCCAAAGAGCAGGCACCCCATGAAATCACACAGTGGACACACAACGGAGGAGTGGATTAACAAAGCACGGCCGTACATGATGTGCCCCTGCCTCCTCTCCGAACCTTTCCCTACACCCTGCCTCCACCACAGAAGCTCGTGATATCCTAGAGGTGAAAGTAGGAGGCACAGGTGGTGCCTCTCCTACGTAACAGATGAAGTCTTGGGTGAGAAACACTCTCATCACAACATAGACGGGTTCATCAAAAACAAAAACAAAAACAAAAAACAAAACAAAACAAAACTCGATAACTAGACTATTTTTTGTTAAAATTATGACAACATAAGACTCAATATATCCCAGTAAAAACAACTTTACTCAACTGAACTCATGTCTACTATAGCGTATGTTACTCACCTGTCTATTTAAGGACTGGTTCTTAAAAGGTGTCCAGGCACTGAACCGTGTGTGGAAGCTCTCCACTTCCAGACTTTTCAGGGAAAGGTTTCCAAGTGACATCTCGGCAAATGACTTTCTTCTACTTCTAGGAGCTATTGGTTCAATTTAACAGATGTATGGCTAAGAAGACTTAGAAACAACCACAATATTAATTATTTTCTGCACGTGAATTGTAAAATTACCATATCCACTAATATATAGGTAAAGCAGACACAGAGTTACAATTCGGGGTGTGTATAAGCATACAAATGTGGGGAAGTGGCCCGTGCCACGAAACTTGGTAAGGTTGAGAGGGTTCGGAAATCCCGCACTCACCTGAGGACCATAGGAGTTTCCCTACTCCCGACTGGACTCCTGGCCTGGGACAGGTTATCACAACTCCCCACAAAGAACAACATGACCAGAACAAAGAACAAAGTTCTCTGTGCTAATGAGGTATCTAGATGGCCCCTGAGAGTTTAGCCAAATCCCTTCCCAGACATTCTTCCTACACAAGGTGTTTAATCTCTGGTCCACCCTGAGGAAGTTGTATGCACCCATTTTCTACAATGCACAGTGAATAAACAGTATGAACAAGCCAGGACTGTCTCTCATCAGGAAGAGCTGTGAGGAGCATGGAGGACGCCTTTGTCTACAGAGCCTACGTCTCCCACAGAAGGCCCCTCTACCCTCCCTGATATTCTCCACCTGAGCCAAGCTGGAGTGCCCGGGAGTTAGGGAACCCCAGACTAGACCTCAGCCTGCCTGTTTCTCACTCAGGCTGGGGGCCCCTATCTTAGGCTGCGTTTTCCTAGCCCCCGAGCTGTGTATCAGCGCTTCTCCCAAGCCCATCACCCGATGGCAGCCTAGCATCCACGGAAAATGCAGCCTAGCATCCTGGGTTTCCTCTGCCTAAGCAGAGTTCACACATCCCGGTAGGGAGACAGAACGCTGAACCACATACATATATGTATGCTCGACCATGAAAATATTCACCACGTATCCATGAGCTCCAAAGCATTGCACTTAGTCTGCCTTTACATACTTGCCTCCAGATCTGCGTCTAAAACAGCAATTTTTACTTTGGTGAGAGCGAAAGCAGAAAGTGCTATTGGTGGATCAGAGTTGGAATGCATTTGTTATCCATTGCCACGTTACCAGTTACTTCAAATTTTAATAGTTTAGAACATCAGCATCAAACCTTTTCTTAATCTCAAGGGTGATGAGGGTTAAGAACCCAGGTGTAAGGCGAGAGAGTTGGTTTCATGAGTAGAAGCTCTTGTTGCACTGTCTCGATGACCTGAGTTCCAGGCTCTAAACCTGTGTAACAAGTCAGGCATGGGGTCCACATCTGTAACCCCAGCACCTCTGTAGCTATCTGAGAAGAAGAAACAGGAAAATGAGCCCAAAACTCAGGTGTCAGCCAGCCTAGCACATGCCGTACAGCAGCAGAAACAAAGGAGATAGTCCTGCTCAGTAAGGTGGGAGATAAGAAATTCTGACCTACAACCTCACTGGGGCACACCTTGGCAAATGCAGCCAGTAACAATTTACTATGGTAACATTCACTTTCTGTTTCTTTGTATATGCTCTGTATATAAATTATGTCTTGACCGCCATTTTGATTGTCTCCCATGGTATGATACAGAAAGTGGATTTCTGTCTTTTGGACACCAACAACTCCGCTCTGGGAGCCTGTTGCTGGTGACGCAGAACTTGGAATGCACTGGTGTCGTTGTGGCATCTTGTTCTTACGATCCATTTCTGAGATCAACCGAAGATTTAAGGAGTAAGTAACACTAAGCTTTCACGAGATCTTTCCGAGAAGGGAGAAAAGGGCGACGACTCCAAAATAAAACTTTGATACCAAGTCTAGATAAGAATTTCCACATGAAAGGAATACTAACGGTTTACTGCCATATGCAAAGATGAAGAAACCATTGAAAACTACTAGATTAGATAGTTGTTTCTTGGTGTTGTTGTAGTTCTTCTTCTTCTTCTTCTTCTTCTTCTTCTTCTTCCTCTTCCTCTTCCTCTTCCTCTTCCTCCTCTTCTTCTTCTTCCTCCTCCTCCTCTTTTCTTCTTCCTCCTCCTCCTCTTTTCTTCTTCCTCCTCCTCTTCCCCCTTCCTCCTCTTCCTTCTTCCCTTCTTCCTCCTCCTCTTCCTTCTCCTCTTCCCCTTCCTCCTCTTCCTTCTTCCCTTCTTCCTCTTCCTCCTCTTCCTCCTCCCCTCCCCCTCCCCTCTTCCTCCTCCTTCTCTTCCTCCTCCTCCCCCTCTCCTCAAGGTCCTATATCATAGGTTGGCCTCTAACTTGCTATTTAGCTGAGGACGACCTTTGAGGATGACCTTCTTGCTCATAGCTTGCCCTAAGCCATGAGACTACATGTCTGTGCCACTACTCCGGGTTTATGTGGTGCTAAGGATTGAGTTCAGGGATGGTGCAGGCACACTAGACAAGTACTCAACTGGCTGAATTACACCCTCAGCTCCAGATTAATTCCTGGAAGTGTAAATTTGACATTATGTCAGATGCCCTACATTACGACGCACACTACAATGTGTCAAATATAATCTGACACTGTAAAATCAATGTACTTATCATCATAAACTAAACAGAGAAGGAAAGTTACATAATAATGTCAGGAGACACAAAAAGTGTATTTTATAAGCTTTAACACTTATTCATGACACACATACAAACATGTGTTGGTAAAGATGTCATCTCTCCAAAACGACCCTATTACTCAGTGTAATCTCAATTAAAATCCAAAAGTGTTGGAAAAAACGTGTCTAGAACAGCAAAGGACAACTTGGAAAAAAAGAGAGTCACGACTTCACCATACATGTGCAGGATTTGTTCATCCTAAGGTCAGGGTAAATGAGCTTGTGAGATATTGACTCAAGAACAGACAAACCAATAGAATTCAACATCCAGAAACAGAGCCGTGTGTCTGTCGGCACTTGACTTACGACAAAGGTGGCTCTTAGACTGAAGGAAAAGGATGGTAACACATGGAGCAGGGCAACTTCCCAAGTCACCCAGCTGTCCGCCTGAATGGGGGCAATACATCACTATTGTTTTGAGCCACTCTAAAAAAAGATTGATTGATTGATTGATTGATTGATTGATTTTATGTATGTCAGTACACTGTAGCTGTCTTCAAGACACACCAGATGAGGGCATCGGATCCCTTTATGGATGCTTGAGAGCCATCATGTGGATGGCAGGAATTGAACTCAGGACCCCTAGGAAGAGCAGTCAGTGCTCTTTACTACTAAGCTGTGTTTCCAGCCCCTTCAAGGGGGGCTCAAGCCACATTCTCTAGGTGGTTTGCTATTCAGAATCTACAAAACCAATATACCTGGGAGCATATTTAAACCATACATTACACAGCATTGGCACTGGGTCCAGGGTGAGGAGCAGACAAAGAGCAGATGAATTGCTAAGCCAGGATTAGAAGGTGAATTGTGCTATAAGCTGGGTAAAGTGAGTGAAGCTGTTGCCTGGGTTACTGTGACTGACACACGTGTAGCAGTGAACACATAGAATGACCAGAACATGGAAACTACTGACTGATTAACTTCTTTAGCTACATATCATAAAGTCCAGAGAGACAGCCAGCACCTACCTGAAAGATCTGCTTAGTTCGGGAGTGGACTATCTAGTGCAATTTCCAACAGGTAATGGAGTCTCAAGTAACAGCCTTTGGACCAAAATCAAACACAGTGTATGGCTATGAGACACCTCATAAAACAAAGGTTTCAGGTACTACTGGGTAGACCCTCACATTTAGCAAATAGAAAATTTCTTTATAACAGTTTATTTTTACTCCGGTGTATGTGTGTACATCTGTGCATATCCATCTACTGTGTGTATGTGCACGTATGCACAGACGCCAAGGAGCACCTCCGTGGATCAGAGCTACACAGCAGGAGGCTAGAAAACTTACAACACTGTGGAAAATAAATAAGTATTGTTTCATGCCACTGATATTCGGGGTGGTTCGGTACCCAGCACAGATTGAGAGAGCCAGTTGTAGGTGGACAGCTGGTGGAAATGTAATTTAGACAGCTCTTTGGCATGACTTACGGAAGTCGAGCAAATACATCTAATTGCCCTATCAGAAAAAGTACACGAATGAATTAAAACATCAAAAAGATGTATTTATGGAGACACTGAATTGCCCTGAGTGGGAATCATCCAGGCATCTATCAACAGTTAGATGAATATACTTATCTTATATCCATGTAACAGAATACTGTATATTATGGGATGACGGACACATACAATCGTGGGTGGATCACACATACCCTAGTGACAGAAGAAGCTAGGAACAGAATAATACAGTTTGGCCATAATGGTGATAAGAATCAAGACAGTTTCCTCTGGAGAAGGAAGGAGAGAGTAATATTTGGGAGAGGGCATTGCAGGTGATTCTGAGACTGATCTAGAAACAGGAATCCAGGCGAGCTCACTTTATAATACACTGAGCCCTGCGTCTATAGTTTTTTTTTTTTTTAATTTTCCATTTTCAATGAGAAGTTTGTAGAGTGATACAGTTAGAATGATATCGAAAACCATTAAGTACTATGAAAAAAATATGAGCACAGATGTCACGAAAAAGACTATAGCACATTATTGGAGAATATTCTAAAGTCCTAAGTAATCTGAAATCCTAAGTAAATGAAGAGGTGTGCCTCCTTTTCGATGACGGGGCTGAGCGGACTGAAGCAATTGATTCTTTCAAACTGGCCTATAACCTCAATACACTCTCAGAAAAACATTAAGGAAACATGAATCCAGAAGTGGTGGCCCATCCTTTTCTCTCCTTCCCAGCAGAACAGGCCCCAGGTCTTAGCACAAGTGACTCCATGACGGAACACCCATTCAGTCTGTAAAACTCAACGTGCAGACAGGCCAACTGCCAAAAATGAAGACAAAGACCTACTCCGTCAAGCCCCATAGTTATGGGAACGTCCCTCAATGTACTAACCTTGCCTTCTGGCTTCTGTAGTTCTGCTTCTGGCTACTGGTTTCCTTTCTGTTTTTTATTTTGGGGAGGAGCTAGCATTTTTTGGTTTGGTTTGTTTGTTTGTTTGTTTGTTTTTTGAGGCAGGGTTTCCATGTGTTTCCCAGGAACTCATACTTTAGACCAGGCTGGCCTCAAACTCACGGAGATCCACTTGACTCTGTCTCCCCAGCACTGGGATTAAAGACATACGGCACCACTGCCAACCAGTGGCTACCCATTCTTATTAACTGACTGAAGTATGTCAATCCAGGGCATGATTTGTGTGTGTGTGTGTGTGTGTGTGTGTGTGTGTGTGTGTGTGTGTGTGTGTGTGCTTGAAAGCTACATGCAGTGATCACAAACGTCCAGTGTAGTTGCTGGCTGGCTAAGACTTTTCATTGGTTTAAACCTAGATTCAAGCAGTCTACTCCACTGAGTACCCCACAATACCAGAACTCAGGAAGCTGAGGCAGGAGGATCTCTGAGAAGCCAGCCAAACTAGTGACACGGCAAGACCCTGTCTTTTGAGATCTTTTTTCATTTGAAGCCAATCTTACTGCTATTAAATGCACAAATATGCTATTTTTATTACCCAATCCTAATGACATAAAACACACATTGCAAACGTCTAAATATCTATCCTCAGTAGCCATTCACCATGGTTTTGGATAAGGGGAAATAGATTTCCCTTAAGCTGCAAGGCTGTAGGTGTTTATTTCCAGTTAACTTTAGCAAAATCCATACAAGAGTAATTAACAAGGATCTTCACTTGTTAACTCACAAGAAAACACCTTCAAAATTGCACCTTGTTAAAGAGTCTGTACTAAAAGACAGAAATGGAAAGGAAGAGGGGAAGAAGGCAGAGAAGCTGCTGTGGAGAGAGAACATGGAAGCTGGTGTTAAGATTCCACACTGTGCCTTTACAGGTTGTTATGAATGTTCTTAAGGGATGGATGTGTACGGGACTTTGTCTGTTTAGGTGGGTGACTATATCTTATCAATTGGATCAGAGGGTATTGTGTTGTGTGTTCTTTCTTGTGGAGAATTGAATTTGAAGGAGTGTGTGGGATGCCGAGGAACTAGGATGTATATTTCCGCCATGGTGGCAACCTGCCTTGGGAACTGGATGGGTAGAGAGATTGGTGCCAGGCTCAGAGAGAGGCCTTCGGCAGTGCGATATGGGATGGAGCAGAGCAGGTGAGATGCTTTGCTGACAGAGATTAAGATATCCAGCAGATATCTTGGGGCACTGCGGTGCTGGACCTAGAGTGGATAAAAAGACTGTTTTATTTTTCATAATTTTACAACACTACTTTCGGGTTTTTTTTTTTTTTAAAAAAAAACCTGATATCATATTCACCATGGCCAACCATATCCATAGCCACCAGCATAGATGGGAGCCATTTTGGACCTGTGAGCTGGCTCATCGGGAGAGGTGCTTGGAGTCACACCTAACAAGTTGAGTGTTGTCTCCGGAACTCATTGCTAGGACACACGTCTGTCTGTCTATCTGTCTGTTTGTCTGTCTCTCTCTCTCTCTCTCTCTTTTCTCCCTCTCCCTCCCTCTCCCTCTCACACACGCACACACGCACTAAATAAATGAAATAAAACCACATCAGCAGAGAAAGTAAAAATCCATTTACCAGAGAAAGTAAAAGGTAAATCGCCACATGTCCATGATATTCTAGCTGACTGGCAGCCCCTTGAGTGCTAGCAACTCCAAGTGGGCAAGCAGCCGAAGAAACACCTGGGCTCGGAAGAATCCAAAGTCAAGCATTTGCACATGTACTGCCTCCTTCCTACCCAGCACATTTTAAAAAACGGTATTTCAAAGACGTGGACAGTCTTAGCGGCAATCTTCGGAAAGGTTAGGGGATAGCATGGCACAGTGAACGCCACATTTGAAGACGTGTAAGCCACGCAAGGCAGTAGTGTATCTTGACGAACAGTTTTAATAATGTGTTGTTCAGATTAAAAACCTCATGGCAAGGTGGAAAATTAAATATCTCCTTCTGAATCATTAAATCACAGCAAAGCCCTCGTGTTAGAAGATATCTGACGGTTGTTATGTAAAATCATCCCAGGAGGATACGTAAGAGATTTGTACTTAATAAGTTTCTCAAAATTGTTGTTAGCCTCTTTGCTGAGGGATTACTGAGTTACATAATGAGTCAAGCATTACAGAATAGTTGCTATCTCTGCTGCTGGGCTTAAATACATGATCTCTCTCTCTCTCTCTCTCTCTCTCTCTCTCTCTGTGTGTGTGTGTGTGTGTGTGTGTGTGTGTTGTTCACGTTTACACAAAATTGGTTTTGTTATCTCAAATGTCAGTTTGGGGTTAAGAACTAGCTTAGCCGGTAGAGTGCTTGCCCGCTATACACAAAATACGCATGAAGTACCTCAGTACAATACGATCATGTGCTGTTGTATACTCCTGTAATTGCAAACCTGAAATTCCAGTACTTGAGGATGTAGAAGAGGATGTTGAAAAGTTCGGTCATTCTCTACTTCCTAGTGAGTTCAAAGCCAGCCTGGTATACAAGAGACTCAGCCTCGAAAGTGCAACACAATGTCCGTTTTCCTAAGAAGCTATTCAGTGGTACCCAGATCCCACTGGGAGAAAGCTGGTCTTCCAGGAGTGCTGGCACACCAGAGAGCACAGCTAAGACCAACACTTGTGCTCAGAGGGAACCCCCGGAGCACTCAGGACACAGAAACTGAGGAGCAGTCTGGGCAGTATCCTTCTGGTTTCTGTCTGCGCCCCAGCTGACCGTGTGCCCCAGCACTCTGTACCCAAATTCTGCTGGGAGAGAACTGGTCTCCCATGAGTGCTGACACACAGGCTTCCAGGAGGGTCAAGCCACTGACAGAGACAGCAAGAGCAGCTAACACCAGAGATAAGCAGATGGCAAAGAGGCAAGGGCAAGAGGCTAAGCAACAGAAATCAAGGGCACTTGGCATCATCAGAACCCAGTTCTCCTACTACAGCAAGTCCTGGATACCCCAACACACCAGAAAAGCAAGATTCTGATTTAAAATCACAACTCATGATGATGTTAGAGGACTTTAAGAAGGACATAAATAACTCCCTTAAAGAAATGCAGGGCAACACAGGTAAACAAGTAGAAGCCCTTAAAATCCCTTAAAGAATTACAGAAAAACACAACCAAACAGGTGAAGGAATTGAACAAAACCATAAAGGATCTAAAAATGGGAATAGAAACAATAAAGAAAGCACAAAGGGAGACAACCCTGGGGATAGAAAACATAGGAAAGAGATCAGGAGTTATAGATGTAAGCATCACCAACAGAATACAAGAGATAGAAGAGAGAATCTCAGGGGCTGAAGACACCATAGAAAACATTGACACAACTGTCAAAGATAATGTAAAACACAAAAAGCTCCTAACCCGAAACATCCAGGAAATCCAGGACACAATAAGAAGATCAAACCTAAGGATAATAGGTATAGAAGAGAGAGAAGATTCCCAACTTAAAGGGCCAGTAAATATCTTCAACAAAATTATAGCAGAAAACTTCCCTAACCTAAAGGAAGAGATGCCCATAAACATACAAGAAACCTACAGAATTCCAAATAGATTGGACCAGAAAAGAAACTCCTCCCGTCACATAATAGTCAAAACACCAAATGCACAAAACAAAGAAAGAATATTAAAAGCAATAAGGGAAAAAGGTCAAGTAACATTAAAAAGTCAGACCTAGCAGAATTACATCAGACTTCTCAACAGAGACTATGAAAACCAGAAGATCCTGGGCAGATGCCATACAGACCCTAAGAGAACACAAATGCCAGCCCAGACTACTATATCCAGCAAAACTCTCAATTAACATAGATGGAGAAACCAAGATATTCCATGACAAAACTAAATTTACATAATATATCCCTGCAAATCCAGCCCTACAAAGGATAATAAATGGAAAACTCCAACCCAAGGAGAGAAACTACACCCTAAAAAAAGCAAGAAAGTAATCTTCTTTCAACTAACCCAAAAGAAAATAGTCACACAAACATGATTCTACCTCTAACAACAAAAATAGTAGGAAACAACAATTATTGGTCCCTAATATCTCTCAACATCAATGGACTCAATTCCCCAATAAAAAGACATAGACTATTTTGGGGATTTAGCTCAGTGGTAGAGCACTTGCCTAGCAAGCGCAAGGCCCTGAGTTTGGTCCCCAGCTCAAAAAAAAAAAAAAAAAAAAAAAAAAAAGACATAGACTAACAGACTGGATATTTAAACAAGACCTAGCATTTTGCTGCATATAGGAAACACATCTCAGTGACAAAGACAGACACTTCCTTAGTGTGCAAAAGGCTGGAAAAAGTTTTCCAAGCAAATGATACAAAGAAATAAGCTGGAGTAGCCATTCAAATACTGAATAAAATAGACTTTCAAACAAAAATTTATCAAAAAAGATAAGGAAGGTCACTTCATACTCAACATAGAACTCAATTCTTCACAGAGTTGGAAAGAGAAATTGGCAAATTCATTTGGAATAACAAAAAACTCAGGATAGCAAAAACTATTCTCAACAATAAAAGAACTTCTGGGGGAATCACCATCCCTAACCTCCAGCTGTATTACAGAGAAATAGTGAGTAAAAAAAAAAAACTGTATGGTATTGGTACAGAGGCAGACAGGTAGATCAAGGGAATAGAATTGAAGACCCAGAAATGAACCCACACGTCCAATGTCACTTGATCTTTGACAAAGGAGCTGAAACTATCCAGTGGAAAAAACCTGGATTTCAAAAAGTGGTGCTGGTTCAACTAGAGGTCAGCAGGTAGAAGAATGCAAATCTTTCCATTCTTATCACTTTCTACAAAGCTCACATCCGAGTGGATCAAGCACCTCCACATAAAATAAAATACACTGAAACTAATAGAGGAGAAAGTGGGGAAGAGCCTGGAACACATGGGTACAGGGGAAATGTTTCTGAACAGAATACCAATGGCTTATGGTCTAAGATCAAGAATGGACAAATGGGACCTCATAAAACTGCAAAGCTTCTGTAAGGCAAAGGACACTGTCAATAGGACAAAATGGCAACCAATGGATTGGGAAAAGATCTTTATCAATCCTACATCTGATAGAGGGCTAATATCCAATATACACAAAGAACTCAAGAAGGTAGACTCCAGAGAAACAAATAACCCTATTAAAAATAGGGTACAGAGCTAAACAAATAATTGTCAACTGAGGAATATCAAATGGCCGAGAAGCACCTAAAGAAATGTTCAACATCCTTAATCACCAGAGAAATGTGAATCAAAACAACCCTGAGATTCCACCTCACACCAGTCAGAATGGCTAAGTGATGGCACTCACGCTGCCATGGTACCAAGAACTGGATGTAGACCTGGGGATTTAACAGAAGACACAGACTTGGGTCATTCATTCTACAAGAATGCCAAAGCTTTACTGAGGTTCACCAAGTCCACCGGGTGGAAAAACCCCTGGAAGCACAATGGAAAAACAAGTTTATGTTCTCAGGATAAAAACAGGAACTGACTCAATGGTGTTACCACCCATCGGCCAAACAGCAAAGGCCAAGATGTTCTTTTCTTAAAAACAAAAGTTTCCATGTGCGCTGTCAGCAAGGCTCAGCAGGGAACAAACACTGAGGGAGCCCAGGAGGGTCTGACAACTAAGATCAAAAACTCAGGTGACGGCAGATGCTGGCCAGGATATGGAGAAAGAGGAACACTCCTTCCCTGTTGGTGGTACAACCACTCTGGAAATCAGTCTGGAGGTTCCTCAGAAAATTGAGCATAGCACTACCTGAGGACCCAGCTATACCACTCCTGGGCATATACCCAAAAGATGCTCCAACATATAACAAGGACACATGCTCCACTATGTTCTTAGCAGCCTTATTTATAATAGCCAGAAGCTGGAAAGAACCCAGATGCCCTTCAACAGAGGAATAGATACAGAAAATGTGGTACACTTACACAATGGAGCACTACTCAGCTATTAAAAATGATGACTTCATGAAATTCTTAGACAAATGCATGGAACTAGAAAATATCCTGAGTAAGGTAACTCAAACACAAAAGAACACACATGATATGCACTCACTGAAAAGTGGATATTAGCCCAAGAGCCAGATTACCCAATATACAATCCACAAACCACATGAAGCTCAAGAAGAAGGAAGACCAAAGTGTGGATGCTTCAGTCCTTCTTAGAAGGGGAAACAAAAATACTCACAGGAGGACATATGGAGACAAAATATGGAGCAGAGACTGAAGGAAAGGCCATCCAGAGACTGCCCCACCTGGGGATCCATTCCACATACAGCCACCAAACCCAGACAATACTGTGGATGTAAAGAAGTGCATGCTGACAAGAGCCTGATATAGCCATCTCCTGGGAGGTTCTGCCAGACCCTGACAAATACAGAGGTAGATGCTCGCAGCCAACCATTGGACTGAGAACGGGGTCCCCAATTGAGGAATTAGAGAAAGGACTGAAGGAGCTGAAGGGGTTTGCAACCCCATAAGAAGAACAACAATATCAACCAACCAGAGCCCCCCCCCCAGAGCTCCTAAAGAATTAAAACACCATCCCAAGGGTACACAGGGATGGATCTATGACTCCAGCTACATGTGTAGCAGAGGATGGCCTTGTCTGGCATCAATGGGAGGAGAGGCCCTTGGTCCTGTCAAGGCTCAATGCTCCAGTGTAGGGGTATGTCAGAGGACGGTGGTGGGAGGGAGTGGGGTGTGTGGGTAGGGGAGCATCCTCATAGAAGCAGCGGGAGATATTGGGTTTCTAAAGAGGAAACAGAAAAATGGGATAACATTTGATATATAAATAAAAAAGCCAATAATATGTTGATCTTAAAAAAAAAATAAATTAAGTTAAATTTTTAAAAGAGATGCTTCTCAACCAAGGAGGGATGATAGATTTGTAGTCACTACTCTTTTAATGCACTTCTTTTTGGAGACTGCACCTCATTCTAACTCAGGCTAGCCTCGAACTTATAGTTCTCCTACTTCTGCCTCCCAAATGATGTTTTCTTGTTCCAGCATTGTGTAATTGTTCAAAGAGTAGTTCTATAAGATATTAGCAGGTGCTTCCTCTGAGGCAGAATCTGTGATTAAATATAATCGGAAAATTGATCAGAATTAATGTTTCTTTCAATACGCAATGCTATGGAAACTTTGTCATGCTGGTGTTCTCGGTGAACCCATTAGAAGAAATAATAGATAACATTTTCTTTATCCACCGTGACAGTGTTCGTGCAGCACATGCGTGTTAGCTGATGTGAGTATCCTAGTGTTTGCTTAATTCTAGCAAATTGTTCCCCAATCAGCGGCTTGCTGTCACAAACACTGATTATCTCACGGTGTCTGGGAGTTGTGAGTACAGCTTAACCAGGCCTCCAGCTCAGGGTCTCTCCTGGCAAGTGTCAGCTGGAAATGAGTCATTCAAAGCTGGACTGAGGAAAGAGTCCCTTCCAAGCTCATGCAAGTGGTTGCTGAGCCGCCCGTCTGATGCCTGTCGGGCAAACTAGCAAGTTAATTAAAACGGAGAAGGGAGGCCATAGGACCCTAATTCATGTGCTCAGTCAGAGACTCCGAATCTAATCTGGCCAACTTCAGGGACTGAAACCTTCAAAGCTGTGGGTCCAAATAAATCTTTCTCTTTATATGTTATCTCAGACATGTGTTACGGTGGCAGAAAGCTGGTTAGCATAGCCTATGCACTAACTCCAGGCAGACAGTGTCAGGGCAGAGCAGATGGTAAGAGCCCTGTTGGGAGCCACTGCAGGACCTGTAGAATTAGCTCCCATTCTGGTGAGCAGAATGAAGTGTGGCATTCACCAAGTGTGTGAGTAGAAAGGAAAAAGCTGTTGTGTTTGTCTTGTCCTTTTTTTTTTTTTTTTTTTGAACAACTATACCTGGATTCAGAGATGAACTGGCTGGTAGTCTATGGAGTATGGAGAGAGTTGCTTCACTGTTGGAATAAACCAGAAGTATCAGTTAACTGTTTCCCGGAGTGATTTGTTTTGTAGGTAGATCCACGCAGAGCAGAAGGTCCTGTTTCATTCCTGCAGAGGGTGCATTTAGAATATCATAAACAAAACCTGCTTGTGGAGGGCAGAGAGATGACTCAGTTTTTCTGTTTGCAACTCTTAGGGGGTTCGGCCAAGGACACTGCTCCTGTGGTGAGGCAATCGGCTGACGTCAACCGAATGTCAGAAAGGTCACAAGTTTGTCATATCATTAGGCAACCTGACCACCAGATTAGCCTTCTGTAGCTGTCTGGGGATTTTCCATGAACCCAGTCGTACTTAACTCCTATAATATTAACATCAATAATGAAGGGATTTAAGGGCATCACTTGCTCCCAATACTCTCTTCTAGACATCTGAGCATCTCAGTACTCATACACACAGACAGATGGACAGACAGACAGGCATGCGTGTGTGCACTCGCGCGCGTGCGCACGCATACACACACACACACACACACACACACACACACACACATTTCGTCGTTGTTTTGAGTCTGACTCTCTTTACATAACCCTGGCTGTCCTGGAACTCACTATGTAGACCAGGCTGGCCTCAAACTCACAGAGATCTGCCTGGTTCAATTGTCAAGTGCTGAGATTAAAGGGGTACCCCACTACAACCAGGCCCACACAATAATTTTTTGAAGTGTTATTAGTTGGTAGAGAGGCGAATGCATTTGGCCCTTTTGCAGCTCACACATGCAAACTGGGAAGTGCTTAGATAGTGTCTGAAATGTCACTCCTGCAGAAACAGCTTCTAAAGAGGTTCTCTACAGGCTACAGGGAAGAACCACAACACACAAAAGTGTGAAAAATCGGAAAAGAAACACAATCCCAGCCAAGTCCATTTACCCACATCGGGAGCATGTGCACACCACTGCCTGAACTGAGTGAACTCGAATACAGACGGTGCCAGGAAACTCTTCTGATACTTCGAGCAATGTTTATTAATAAGCGCAAGGCCAGTACTTCTCAAAAGATAAACATTTAGCGATGTGTCGTAATTAGTCACCTTAGTCACGAAACCCTAGCATATGAAATCTCAGAACCGCAAACTAGTTACCGGAGAGTCTTAGTCTCTTCCTTATTAGCCACACAGCCCCTTCCCACGTCTTTGGACTCCAAAGTAGCAAATAGAGTGAGAAGAGAAGAGACGGGGGAGTGCAGGGGGTGGGGGTGAGGGGTCGGAGTGGAGCTGGTGTGAGCCAATCTGGGGTCCTGTGAAATACTAGTGTTTTCCAAAGTGCTGGAGCATTCTAGAGTGCTCTGAAAGAGGGAAGTTGCCACCATCCAACTCAAACCTGACCCCAACAGAGGTCTCCAAGGCCATGGAGACCTCCAAGGCTCAAGGTTTTTCCAGAAGTCCCAAGGAAAAGACATCTCCAAGAAGGCAAGGGCTTTACCTCCTGGAGGGGCCAAGGGCTGAGCACGGTGGTCCGGCAGCAGTCTCCTCTCTGCACGGGGCAGGAATGAAGGCTTGCTGCCTGGGGAGGTAGGTGGGGCAGCGGCGCCCCCATCTCCATAGGGAAGACAACACAATCCGCCACCACGCCCCACAGGTCCGGTGTCCTTTGCTCAGTGCTGCGCTCCAGTGGCCAACCTCGGTCTTTGCTGCAGGAGGCTGCTAACAGCCGTTGTCACCTTTCCTAGGTTTTTCTAGGTGGATTGCTTTTGGCTGCTGGATCTCCAGGGTCTTGCAAGGCGCTGGGAAGAGGTGAGAAACACAAGGCTACTGTCTGCCAAATTTTGCTTAGCTTTACATAAGCCAGCAATTTTTAAGTCTTGAGATGGGAAAGGTAACACTTCTTACCCTTTCTCCTGTTCGTCTTTAACACATCCTCAGAAATTTTTAAAGTTTTTTTTTAAACAGTATTAGTTATACAGGAGTTAGAATAATTGCTTTGGCCAAAATGCCTTAACAGGTTTATTGTGAAGCCCCCCCCCCACTTCTTTTGTAGTTAACGTGGAGAGATTTCACAAATCTGTTGAGTACGGAAAAGTTAAAAATCCCATGAATAGTAGGGTAAACAAAATCCAAAGATGAAGTCTGAAAGGAAACACAACTGAGTTAAAATAGTTTGCTCTCACAGTAGGCTTTAGGAGATCTATAACTCAATAGAATACAATAATTTTGCAACATCTACGTTGTAAGAATGGCGCGGGGATCAAGGAAAATTAAAATGGAGATGCTGTCTTACCTAAGTCAGAATGACTGTCACCAGACCTATAAATACTGAGGAGCGTGTGGGGGACGGGAAATGGTTGTCCACTGTGGGTGGGAAGCAACACCATGGGCATATACCCAAAGGGTTCCATAGACTACCACAGGGATACCCTCTACTCTACTGACATCGACTAGGAAGTGAAATTAGCCTACACACACACACACACACACACACACACACACACACACACACCGGCAGTTTGTGCAGATGTTATGAAAAGGAAATCCTGGTATTCTCCTGGCAAATGGATGGAACTGAAGTACAGGATAAAGCCCTGGGCACGACTCTCTCATGTGTGGACCTTAGCTTCAAAATTTCTAGATGTGTGTTTTATATGAGGTCAGGAAACTAGAAACAGCCATATAGGGGCTAGGAGGTCTTAAGGGGTTGAACGCAGAGCAAACGTGATGTGGAAGTGTGTATGGGGGCGTTGTCAGAGTGTGGTTAAGCCAGAATGAGGGTTGTGGTGTAAGGGGAGTCAAACAAAACCAAAAATGTATGAAAAGGCCTTTGCTTGTATGCTTATTTAAAAACTGTTTTAAAAGCTGTTTGAACAGCGGTATCTTTAGTGAGCGGACAATGTTCTCCCAGAATACATGGTTCTTTTTTTTTTTTTTCCCGGAGCTGGGGATCGAACCCCGGGCCTTGCGCTTGCTAGGCAAGCGCTCTACCACTGAGCTAAATCCCAGTGTCGGGTACGGGGTCCCTCCCCATGAATCACTGGTCAGAAAGGACCCAGGGGACCCCAAACAACTGGTTATTCTCATTGTTTTTAGTTGCCCATCATAGCTAAAAGGAAGGACCCTACTGATGAACACAGAGAAGTCAGATTGGAATTGACCTGGGAACTCCATTTCTGCCCTCTAGTTTTTACAGTGCTAGAGTCCACTGGGGGAGAAAAGCTTACAGACTTCCCCAGCAGTGAGTCCTACATACCGTGACGCTACCCTGGCAAGTGGGATGTGCCCGCTGGTGCAATGACTGCATGGCTATTACAGGGTAGCCGACTGCTTTTGAATTGGATCTGAGGCCTGCTCCAAAGCAGGGGATTCGTGTCTGGGACTATAAACCTGGTTAGAAGCCCATGGCTGGAGACGTCACAGTAGGTGAGTTACTATTGTCAATTACTTCTAAACATTTATATGCGTGGATCCCACTCGTAACCCTGGTCGGAGAAGCATCAGTGGGTGGCAGTCTCCTAACGGATTAAAGTGTTGAGAGTAAGAAACTGTCAAGTACCAGCCTAAATAAGCCATTTCTATCAACTCCCCTGAGGCTCAGAAACCATCTTGGAAAAAGAGGCAGAGAGAATGTAGAAGCCGTAGGATGGGAGAGATGCTGTGAGCTGCTGTCTTCCAGACAGGACACGGCTGCTGTGCTGAGCTTACAGCACGAGGGTAACCTATGTAAGATCAAACCCGCCAACAACCCCCTGTGGATGAGAGGGGCTGGTGAGACATCGCCCCTAACTGCAGAGCTATTCGCAGCTGACGGTTCTTGGGGGAGTGGGAGTCACCCTCCTCGGGAGTGTGACTATTTGTAGGCTACCCATGGATGGCCCTACAGTCAGGCAGCACTAAGTGGACCCAGTGAATTATGAAGATAAAATAGGACATGAAGGAGGGAGGGGCGGCACAGAGGTCAGGTGGAATGGGAGGAGGGAGTTGGGGGTTACCATGATCAAGACACACTGTGTACACATAAAATCGTCACTCGTTGAGTCCTGGTGTGATCCTCACCACTGAAACAAGGAAAGAAAGGAGGAAAGTATCTGCTGAGCTTTGCTAGAACCTTCTTTGCGCTAAGCATCTATTACCCCTTATGCTGCCACGCCCAGCTGCTAATTCCTCACAGGTTCCACTGACTGAACTCAACCTGGGTAAAATGCACAGTGGGAGGCTAATGGGAGGAATGGGGATCCAAGTCAAGGGCTACCTTTGAAGCGATGGACTTACATTAAACAGTAGTTAACGTGCAGAAGGCATGGAATTCGGAGATGGCACAAAATCTATTTTCTACACACAGTTTACTTTGGAGGGCTGAACCCTTGCTTCCAGATTGAGGACTGCTAGGTCTTCCAAACAGACGACAGAGGCAATCATTTAAAACAATTGCTTTATTAAAAATAGCAAATCTCACGAGTACTTATTAAACATTTGTCACTGGCCATTGGGAAACACACCTGCGTGTGTACTGATTGTCTGACGTAAACTGAAGCTGGACCGCTACAGGACACCTGTGCACCACCACCGTGTGACCGGCACTGGGTCAGTGCGGCCATGGCAAGGACGAATCCTTCAGCCCGACTGAACGTTTAGCACGATGCATTTCAAGTATAACCCTTAAGGCAACAAAAGAAAGCACAGCAGCACATCTCTGTACCCCACTTCCCGAGGAGACCTACAGGCGGGCCACGGCCTCCCCAGCGGTGGAGTACAGCGAGCACATGGACTGGAAGTGGCGTGTGGACATGATCACTGCACTTGCATTCTCGTGACTCGAGAGTCTGTTGCGGGAGATGATTCTGCCACTGGACTGGGCTGGAAGTAATGACTGCTGCTTCCCTGCAAGTCTCAGAGCAGGCTGCAGGCTGCGGGCCGCGTTAGCTGCTGGGTGCACTGGGAACGTCCTGCGCATCGGCCAAATGCAGTTTCTGTCTGGATTCATCCGTTAAGAAGAGTTCCGTTTTAAAGCAAGGACTTCCTGTAAACTTCAGGAATTTACACTCAGTAACCAGGAAACACAAGACACGGGCTAAGTGACGGAGGGAAGGACAGAGGGAGAGTGGACAGGCTAACGGGGAAAGCTGTGGGGTTACCAACGTGCTTGGACAGGAGCTCGGTGGAGAGAATTATGCTGTGTGCATAATTTGAAGCTTAAAAACATTAATTTAGGATCGAGTTATGTAGTCCCAAATTCCAAATCCTCCTGCCTCAGCCTCCAGTGCTGGGGTTATAGGAGTGTAGCATCAGGTCTGTCCAGGCTTTTTTAAATACAGCAAGAATCATTTCCATGATAAGGAAGCAGCGGAGGAAAACATGAAAAGACTAACCGGATTACAACCCCTTAGAGAGGCTATTTTGCCACGTTTAGCAAAACAATTTCCTTATGAAGCCCAGACATGAAGTAACTATTACATCTGTGATCTCGATCATCCGCAAGAAAACTGAGTAAAACACAATCCCTACATGTGCCCTGTCCTTTCCTTTTCCTCTTACTCCTAAACCGTTCAGCCACTGCTGCCCACTTTTCAAGGCCCAGATCACACAGTGATCTGAATACATCGAGGACAACCGTGAGGCGGCAGGACAGACAGACAGACAGACAGACAGAGGCACAGGCCATCCAGAGTACTCTTGTCTACTTGGGAGGTTTGAGATTTAACTCATGGAAAAAAACAATCACTGAACAGTAAAGTAAGGTGGAAGAAGCTGAAGGGGAGGGAGACCCCACAGGAAGACCAGCATCTCAGCTAACCCGGACCCTTGGGAGCTCGCAGACACTGAGCCACCAACCAGGCAGCATGCACCAGCTGGTCCAAGGCCCCCGACACACACACAGCAGAGCACGGCCTGGTCTGCCTCCAGTGGGAGAAGATGTGTCTAATCCTCAAGAGACTTCAGGCTGCAGGGAGGGGGAAGGCCTGGTGGTGGGGGAGCATCCTCTCGGTGGCAGGGGCAAGGAGCAATGGGATGAGGAACTGTAGGAGGAAGGGACAATAGCTGGATTGTAGACAGATATAGATATGGATGGATGGATGGATGGATGGATGGATGGATGGATGGATGGATGGATGGATAGAAGATAGGTAGGTAGGTAGGTAGGTAGGTAGGCAGGTAGGTAGATGGTAAGATAGGCACGTAGAGTTCACACTCATGCCCAAAGCTGCAGTACACACTTAACTGTAGTTACTGCATGGCTAAGCAATTGGTCACAGTATAAAACATCACAGCAGTAGTCTGACTTGTTGCTATTCTAGCTTCTGTGTATCTACATAGTTTAGAAATTTCCTCATACATACCATTACACAGAAGCCCCTTAAAGATGTTAACGAATGTGTGAAATGTCATATTATTAACGTGTGAAGCACATTTCAAAAGTCCTATCTCATGCCATTGTTGTGTTCAAGGAGAGTTTCCCTCTCAAACGAAAGCATGTTGATGGTCGGATCATTTCATATGATTCTTATGTATTAGCGGTTGTGTTTAAAAAAGTCTGCAAAGTTCCCTAATCATTGTTTCAGACTGAAATACTGAAATCAAAATCACCTTCCTGTGACTTGGTGTTTTCCCTCAGGCTAAATCTACACTGTGCTAGCGTCAGCATGGAGATGCCACTTCACGAGCTGTGGAAGGACCCTTTAAGAGTTGTGTTTTAGTGATACCTGAATTTCAGTTTTATGTACCTTAAATAACAGTAGTAACTGTATCTTCGGTTCTCTCCCAGATTGTTTCAGAATCCCGCAGTCAAAATAATTCTCGTCATCTACTACATAATTTTTATGACTTGAAGAGTAACAATTAAACTTGTTTTGAAAAATAAGGAAACAATATAAAACAAAGAAGAAAGCAGACATGGAGTTTCAGCATACGCAACCTTGAAACAAAATGATCTGGAAACTAAAGGGAAGAAACGTAGCCCTAGTGAATAAAGTAAGATACAGTAGGAATTATTTACCCAGAAAAATAGATTTTGAACTTTACACTGTTGATAGTAGGCAAAGGATACATAGAAGAATTCAATTCTTCTAACTGCAACACAAAGAAACAAATTGAATATTAATTTTTACAAGAGAAATATTACTAGGTCATTGTAAACCATGTTTTAAAACAGCTTCACGTAGGTTTTAACTGAAAGAGCAAATTATTAAAGAAAAACATTCTCAAAAAGTTTTCTAGGTTAGGAAATCCTTTTTACAAAATGACTGTAAAGTCATTGCAGCTTGATCAGGAAGAGAGAATAGAAGCAAATGATGCGGACTAGAGCGTGAGAAGCACTCTCAGAATCATGTCTAATGGCAGTGAGCTCCACTGTGTGTGCTGTTTCTCTGAGAGAGAGAGTCTGGATACCCAGGCTGGCCCCCAACTCTCTGCAGCCCAGGTTAGTCCTCACTCATGATTCTAGGTCACAGACAAGCACTACCGTGCTCTTTTAACAGACATTTGATCATTATTGTGTGTAGTGTGCTGTGTGTGAGGGGCACATGTGGGAGACAGATGAGCACCTTGTGGAGTTGGTTTCCTTCTGCTCTTACGTGAGCAATAGGAATGTATTCAGGTCCAAACGTCACCAGGCTCGCCCTGCAGGCACTTTTACCTCCTAAGCCATCCTGCTAAACCTATGCCTTGCTTTTTTAAAGAACAGTTTTGTTTTTCGCTTTTTAACAGAAACGCCATTTCCATGATCATACTCTTTAAAACTTTTGTTTATAAAAATACTTCACCAGTCATTCAATTAGCACTATAAAGTAGAATTGTTCATCCTTTGTTTCGGTTCTTATAACAAAATATCATTAAATTAGTGGTTTGCAGAAAAAGGGAATCCATGTCTCCCAGTTCGAGAGTCCAGCCTTCCAAGACAAAGACGCTAAAAGAGCTGCTGTCTGGCTGGCCAGAACAGCACTGTGCACTGTGCCCTCACTGAATGGAAACAGAGGGGTGTCTCTTTGCAGCCTCTTTTCCTAGGACACTAATCCCACTCCTGACCTTAGTACCTTCCTCCTGTTGCCACCACCTCCAGAGTGAGGACTTGAAAGGTCTGTATTCTAGAAGGATACAGACATTCAGACCAAACTACCTTTCATTTTAGAAGGAGAAATATACAGTAAAGAAATGTTTTTGGGGGTTGGAGATTTAGCTCAGCGGTAGAGCGCTTGCCTAGCAAGCGCAAGGTCCTGGGTTCGGTCCCCAGCTCCGAAAAAAAGGAAAAAGAAAAAGAAGAAGAAAAAGAAAAAGAAAAAAAAAAAAAGAAAGAAATGCTGGCTGGGGTGTAGTTAGTGGTGGAGTACTTGTCTGCCCTTGGCTTAATCTCCAGGATAAGTTACCTAGACTGTCCAGTGTCACCAAGTACAACTGATTAAGCCTCGCACTATACCTCCCAGTTTAAAATTTATTTCCGAAATGCTCTAAAGGTACACACATTAAACTTATATTTAAGAAATATGGAGCAGAAGACTGAACTGAACACTTGTGAGGTCAAATAATATATGGCAGAGTTGACACTTAAAAGTACAGGCTCGAAGGGCTTTTTGTTTGTTTTTTTGGGAGAGGTCTCATATAGCCCAGGCTGGCCTTGAACTCCCTTTCCTCCTTCCCAAATGCTGGGATTACAAGAATGCACTGCTAATCTTCTAGGCATAAAGTTTTTAAAGTGTGGGCGGACAGTTGCCTTATATTTACTTTTCAAAAAAAAAAAAGAAGAAGAAGAAGTGAAAAAGAAAAAGAAAAAGAAAAATTGCAGAAACAAGTTCTCTTGTCTCTGGTGAACATGAAGCTAAACACACTGGGGTCAGTTTTTATTTACCCCCCTTTGTTCTATAAAATGTTTGCGTATGCATACGAGCCAGTGCGCCTGCACGTAGGGAAGCCAGCGGCGTTGGGTGTCCTCCTTAGTTGTTCTGCACCTCCTTTCTTTGACACGGGATCTCTCACAGATTCAACAAGCAAGGGAGGCCTGTGATCCTCAGACCTGTTTGGCTCTGCTTCTCAGAGCTGAGGTCACAGGCACTTGGCACAGGGGCTGGATCTGAACTCAGGCCCTCTGCTGTGACAAGACCTTTACTGACTGAGCCATCTCCCTAGCTCCCTAAAAAAGGGTTTAGACGTTTATTTTTATTTTATAGGTATGTAGGCTCTGCCCAAATGTAAGCACGTGCACCGTATGTGTGCCTGGTGCCCTCAGAGGCCAGAAGATGGCTTCAGATCCCCGGAACTGAAGTTATAGAGGGTCGAGGGCCGCCATGTGGGTGCTGGGAACAGAATCTGGGTCTTCTACAAGAGCAGCAAGTACTTTTAGACGCTGAGTCAGCTTTTCAGCCCCCTAAAAAAAGGTTTTAAAGAGGCAAATTGACAAGATGTTATGGGATGGGTGGGGCCCCGTTCCATCCCCAAGTCATATACTCTAGTTCCCAATCATAACACACAGAATATCCAGAGCCTTTAAAGGGGAAACAGAATTAAAACGAGGTCACTGGGGTGGGTCCTAATCCAATATGCCCTTAACACGGCAAGCTGGACAGATGTGCACACGGGAAGAATTAAAGGTGCATTCAGATGACTGCCCACGGTGAAGACCTTAGGCGACTTTGCTGATTTCCCACTCCGGTTCCCAGAACTGTGAGAATGTTCTATTGTTTAAACCTCTGGTGTGTTGTGCTTTGCTATGGTAGTTCTAGCAGACGGTAAGATGGGGCAATGTCCTAAATTGCTGTAAAGGCCAAATACTGGTCTGTATTTACATAAGAAACCACCCAGGCAGGCGAAGGCCTCTTGACTAGTGGCTTCTTTGCACCTAAGATCTGCACAGACATAAGATCTCTGTATAATACAGGCACATATGTAAAAATATTCAGAAGTGTTTCCTTTAGAAGTTTGCCAGGATTGTGAAAATACACGCTCCCATAATTCCCAATTCAAGCATTTCCTTAGACTGTATTTCCTTAAAGAGAATCAAATGCAATAGAGATGAAATGTGTGTGTACTACACTAAGTAAGAGACGCCTCCCACCCCTACCCTGTGGGCTCACACTTTGCAATGTCATCTGCATGAGGTGCCCACCGAGCCCCGCTCATCAAGACAGAAACTGAAGCACGGGCTTCTTTAGGGGCTGATGACATGTTCTACAATTAGACAGTGTGATGACTGCAAACCTTGTGAATCCATAAACAACTCATGAGAGTCAAGCTGTGAATTGTGCTGTGTGTGTGTGTGTGTGTGTGTGTGTGTGTGTGGTTGCACCAAGCTGTCCACTCACGTCAGACAGAAGCCTGTCCAGGTTGGCGTCACTGACTGCTTTCCGCTTATCCTCCGGAAGTTCTTCTAACTCCCCGTAGAGCTCCAAATTCAAGCGCGCTAATTTTTCCTGCATTCCCCGGACATGTTCCATCTGTTCTATGGAACATTCATTTCCTGGGGAACATTCCAGAACATTAACAAAGATTAGTGTTAAAGCCTAAACCTCAAGAAACAGCTTTTAAACTGCAGGTGCACAGAGGAAATCCATTCTCTTTGTTTGAAAATTGGCGTGTTAATAACGATTTTCTGTGTATAATTATAATTCTTTTTATTTATCTTTGAATTTATTTTTTTGAGACAGGGTATGCAAGCTGGTTCAGACTCATAATCTTCCCATCTTGGCCTCTTGACTGTTGAAAGCAGATACAATATTGGGCCAGGAAAACAATGACCAACCTAAAAAATGATCCTGGGCCCTAAAAAATTTTGCATAAAATACCTTTTTAAAAAGCAAAATCACTCCTCAAGTAGGGAAGATGTATTTTTTCTTCCCCTGTAACATTGTATATAGAAGCAATAGCAACATAATTATGCCCATTTTGACAACTGCCAATAGAATTGAGAAAGCCAACATTCTGTAGTATTCTGAGTAGAGTGTAGAATTCTCTAAGAATTTCAACCACAAATTATTTTCCCAGCCAATTATAAATTCTTCCTTTAGGAAATGTAAATGCAAATATTTATGAAGCATGATGTACTACATTACACAGCGTAATATTTTATATATGTGGTAGCACAGGGCAACCTCAGTAAGACACAAATCCCATTATTTCTTGACTTAGGTCCAGTGTGGTAAGATTTTACCTGCTCGGACAACTAAGGTTGGTACATATACATGACATAGTCTATAGCTTCATCTAGTTTAAGTACAGCCTCTATAACCTCTTGGTAGTCCAATTAAGAATAAAACAAAACAAGCTTTTTTTTCTGAATATATTGCAAGAATATACTGTAATTCAGCTAAAGCTGAAATGCACCCAGTTGTGGTGTCATGAGAGTGTATATCAGCATCTGGAATCTGGAGAGGTATACGTTCATGGGAAGAGAGAGGGAGAGGGGGGGAGGAGGAAAGTCGGGAAGGAGAGGAAAGAGAGGGAGAGGGAGAATGAGTGAGAACATGAATGAATGAATGCAGAGACGTAGACCTGACAAAGGAAAACTGAGAGGAAGACATACCTAGGTGGCCAGCCATGAGAAAACGGAAGCTTCGTAAGACAAAAAGAACGTGTTGTGTAGATGAAAGGTGAGTTAGCAGCTAAGAAAGGCCTAGCGAGTCCCCGCTGGGATCCCTGGGAAAGGTCCTACCATGTTGTGATGAGTGCCCACACCTAACGGGTGAAGTGTGGACTCAGAGGCATTAAGATGGGAAAAATAATGACCTAGTATGAAAGCAACTGCCTGGCCGTGGGATTTGCACAGCATCCCTTACAGCTGGGGCTTAGTGGTGGCACAGATCGGAGGAAGGCCTTCCATCAAACAAATCTCCTGACCTTAAGGAAAGGGAGCTACCACGAGAAAGGGTGAGCATGGAAGAGTGGGAGAAGTGAAGCATTCTGGGATACCATGTTGTTGGGGTTGGGTGAAGCATGGGGGACATTGTCTGGGAAGAAAGTCATACACCTTTTTGGAGTTGGGGGCTCCTATATAATCCAATGTGGCCTTGAACTCTTGATCCTCCTGCCTTAGCCTCCCATTACTGGGATTACAGGCCTGAGTCTGGCCTCTTGTCAAACATAAATACTACTAAGGACTAAAGACTCAGAAACCAGAAAGAAGAGAGATGAGTACACAAAACCCAACAATCCCACAGGATACGTGTGCTGTCACAAGACCAACAGACATGAATATATTGGGAAAAGTAAGTTTCAAAAAATGTTTCCATGTAAAAAATGCAAAGGGCTCTTGACAATGACAAGTGAGATATTACCAAACTAAAGACTCTGTAAAGGCCCTGAAGAGAGCAATCAACTACTTAGCAAGCAGAATGGGGATTTAAGTTTGATGTTCATTTTAAAATTTTCACTTGACTGGCAAAAATTCAGAGATAATGCCTACTGCTATTGGGAACCCAAAGAAAAGAAAGGGTTCTTTCATAAACTTCCAATAAAAGAAGAAGTTGTATTTTTTTTTTTTTGGAAAGCATTCTAGATACTTCTATTAAAAATAATATCAGGGGCTGGGGATTTAGCTCAGTGGTAGAGCGCTTACCTAGGAAGCACAAGGCCCTGGGTTCGGTCCCCAGCTCCGAAAAAAAGAACAAAAAAAAAATAATAATAATAATATCAGAGTTGGGTATGGTGAGCCACTCCTCTATTTCGACCCTTGGAAGGTAGGGCCAGGAGATCAGGAATCCAAGAGCAGCCTCTGCTATGTAATGAGTTGGAAGCCGGCCTACAATCCATGAAGCCCCACCTTAAAAACACAAAGCAGATGGGCTGAGGATGCAACTCAGATAGCAGATGCTTGTCCGGCAGTGACGGAGGTCAATCCCCAGCCCTGGATTAACAGGGTATCATGGCATCCTGTAATCCTAGCAGTGGGAGGCCGGTAGCAACAGGAAGACAAGAAGTTTGAGGTCATCCTCAGCTACTCAGTGGGTTTGAAGCCAGCCTGAGATACACAAGGCCTTGCCTCAGAAAGGGAAAAATCCCAGTGCATGAAAAGCTGAGGCCTACGATCACGAACTCCAGGATAGCCAGGCTATGTATGTAGAAGACACGTTTCAAAAACACAAAAGCAAAGACTACACTTTCAGGGACTAACTGTCTAAGGTTCTACATAACAGAAATGTCTATAGTTCATTCAAAAGACAAAAGAAAATTGAACAAATTAAGTCTACACCCATTTAAATGATAAGGACTTCCTGCTATTTAAATAGATTAATTATATGGTATGGTTTTGTTTTTCAGAAGTGGATTAGGAGGAACATAAAAGACCATACACGGAGCACAGGACCTAATTTAAATAGGCATTTCAGTGTGGTTATTCCACAACTGCAATCCTACTTTAACATTTCAGCTAACCTTCCCTTGTGAACATGTGTGCACATGTGTGTGGTGTCATGTAGTACACAGGGACACACTTGTACTTGCTGGTATGCAGAAGCAGGAGGAGGACGTCAGGTTTCCTGTCCCATCACTCTCTGCCTCTTTCCTTTAAGGTGTGGTCTTTCAGTGAACCTAGACCAAGGCTGACAGCCAACGTCTCTGGGCTCACAGGGAGTCCATGCCCAGCTTTTCACACAGGTGCTGGAATACAAACCCAGAGCCTCATGGCTGTGAGCAAACTGTCTGATGTACTAAGCCATGTCTCTGGCCCTAAAAACTCCCTTAAAAAACCTCTCCCATTAATTATATCCCATCAACGGTAAAACCTAAAATTCTTACATTTTATGTGTATTTATCGTGTGGTCCCTCTCTCCCTCTCACCCGGCACTCTGAATGTGTGGTTCTTTTGTTTTGTTTTTTTGTTTTTGAGGCAGGCTTCCTGTGGCCCAGGTAGCCTCCAAAGTCACTATGTAGCAGAGATGTCTTTGAACTTCCTGGACC
Organism: Rattus rattus; assembly: GCF_011064425.1. Taxonomy (NCBI): domain Eukaryota; kingdom Metazoa; phylum Chordata; class Mammalia; order Rodentia; family Muridae; genus Rattus; species Rattus rattus. The sequence goes on along the minus strand of NC_046155.1, from coordinate 218,662,500 downwards.
TCCCAAGTGGTAGGGTTAGAGGTGACCACTACCTTGCCTGGCTTTTATGCCGTGCTGGCTGTTAAAGCAAGGGTTGTGTAAACACTAGGCGATCTACCAGCTACCAGCAAAGGTACAGACCCAGCCCTCCCTGGTTCTACTTGTTCTGCGACAGCCTCAGGTACACCAGAGTGGCCTCGCTCTCGCTTTGTGGTTGAGGATGAGTTAGAACTTCTCGTCCTTCCACCTCTACTTTCCAGAGCCTGGGATTGCAGGCGTGAGTCATCACATCCAGCCCCCGTTTACTTTTCACTACAGGAAAATGATACTTTGAGAGACCCTTCCTCAAGCAACGAGATGGGTGCTGCTGAGGAATGACACCCAGGGTTGTCCTCTGACTTTCGAGTGTACACACGAGAATATACCCAACTAAGGGAAGGGTAAGACATGCAGAAGGTAGCATGCATAGCCTTAGAGAGGAGCATGGGGCCTTACCAAACGCCTGCAGCTTTCCCGAGTGGAAATCGTTCAGCAGACTAAGGAGCCCGCGCTCCATCTCCTGGACATCAGAGACGTCGGTGAGGAAGGAGTGCTGGATGGGTGTGGCCTGGGCACCCTTCCCTTCTCCTCCTGGAGGTTTGTTCTTTTCTTTCGTCACCCTGCAGAGTGATGCAATTAGCCTTAGTTGGAGCTCTCAGGCTGCTCTAGATTAAACTCCTGTCTAATTGCTCAAAGAAATGAACTTAAAAAAAAAATCAGTGTGTGTGTGTGTGTGTGTGTGTGTGGTGTGTGTGTGTGTGTGTGTGTGTGTGTGTGGTGTGTGTGGTGTGTGTGTGTGTGTGTGGTGTGTGTGTGTGTGTGTGTGTGTGTGTGTGTGTGTGTGTGTGTGTGTGTGTGTGTGTGAGAGAGAGAGAGAGAGAGAGAGAGAGAGAGAGAGAGAGAGAGGGTACATGCATGTACATGGTTGTATGCACACGTGTGTGGAGGCCAGAGGTTAATGTCAGGTAACTTCCCTTGTTGCACTCTACCTTGTGTTTGGAGATGGACTCTCTACTCAAACCCAGAGCTTGCCATATGGGTTAGACTGCCTGAGCCACACGCTCCTAGTGTCCCTATCTCCATACTTGTTGGTGCTGGAGTTAAAGATGCGCACTGCCACACCTTTTTACGTGGGTGCTGGGGATCCAAACTCAGGTCCTCATGCCTGTCTGGCAAGCGCTTTATCTACTGAGAAGTCACCCCAGCCCCAAGGCCTGCATTTTATAGGGAATTAAATCACATTGGTCAGTATCTCAGTTTGCTTGCTCTTACTGTGATAGAGACCATGACCGAGAGCAACCTTTGGAGGAAAGGGTTTAATAGACTTACAGTTTATAGTCCACCTTGAAGGGAAGTCAGGGTGGAAAATTCAAGGCAGAAACCTGGATGTAAGAACTGCAGCAAGTTCACAGAGGGAGCTCTGTCCCCTGACTTGCTCACCTGCTTTCTTATACAACCCAGAACCGCCCGCTCAGGTGGTACTGTCTGCAGTGGGCTAGGCTCCCGCATCAATTACTATCAAGAAAATGCTCCACAGAACCGCCTACATGCTAATCTGTTGAAGGCATTTTTCCACTTGCTTCCCAGGTGGCCCTAGCCTTCGTCAAGGTAACAAGAAATCCCACAAGTGCTGCCTACTACCTCACCTGTGAACTTACTTCAGATGGTCAGGTGCAGACCCATTCCTCCCTCCTAAAAAACATCCCCAGGAGAACCATGCTCTAAAGTGGAGAGAGTCCGTTAGGGTTTTTTAAAGTTCTGGTGTAGCAAACATATTTCTATCCTTTCAAATTTGAAAGTTTTTATCTACCAGATAACTCCACCAAATTAGCACCTCCCAAAAGAGAAAACAGGCGTAAACGATAAAACTGTACTTACTAAACTTTGTCTCCTTTATGCGAATGTGTGTCTGTGCAGGAGGGTGTGCACATTCTGCTTGTGTGCATGCATGTAGAGGTCAGAGGACATTCTTAGATCTCAGCCCCAGTAGCACTTCTTCAAGATAGGGAGCCTCGTCGGCTCGGAGCTCACCAATTAAACTACACTGTCTGGCCAGCAAGCCCCGGGATCCTCTTGTCTTCCCCAGGGCTGGGATTACGGGAACAAGCTACCACCCAGGAATTCCAACATGGGTTCTAGGGATAAAACCCAAGCCTTCGGGTTTGTAAGACCAGAGTTTTACCAACTGAGCTATCTTTCCAGGCTTGACGACTCCTTTCTGGATTTTTATCCAAAAGAAACTGTAATACTTGTCGCTCTAGAAGCCAGAGCATGGGCTGAGACTGTGGCTCAGAGAGAGAGGACCCAGGTTCAATCCACAGCACCGGAAACAAAGTCAAATCAGGAGGGGGAAAACGGTTGGACAAAGAAAAGAGCTTTTCAATAGCACTTCACTATGAAGTGTCAGAGAGAACCCACCTTTTTAACTTTGGCCTCTGGGAAGTTGACTGCGACGCGGGATTTGAAAACCCTGTGCTTTTGCTAGCTGGGATGGTATTTTTTTTGGCATTAACAACCTGAGTAGAGTGGGCACTGAAGGACTTGGGACTCTTCCTCTTTGCTTTCCGCTCTTCCATTGTCTTAAAATCTTTGTTGCATCAATACCAGCTTCATTAAGACCTAAATATGAAAACACGGCGATTACAGCTATATGCCGTAGAAATGTAAAGTGAGAGTCAAAGAGAGAGTCCATGAGTCATTGTGTCGAGTCCATATATACTTCTATGCATACTTAGAAGATGTGTGAATGGAGAGAATGCTTTCAAAAATTATTAGACAGTTGTTCATGGGCGTCAGCAAAGTATCTACCGTCTCTCTTCTGCAAGCCAGGCACTGTTAACAGTCCTGGGAAAACAGAAATGAATAAGACAAAGCCCTTAACCTCAGGAAGCCACCATTATATAAGTGACCAATAGAAGCAAATCTCTCATGCAATACCCCAGCCTTGCTGGAGCTTTAACTCGCCTTTAAATCTCCCCTCTAGAGTAGATTCAAATACATGTATATTAGGGCACCCGTAGTCTACACCTCACCTTGAAAGCTTATGTAATAGACATTGTATTGGTACGCTATGCACCACCACGACCAGACACATATTTATTTATAGACAAGGTGTCCCTATGTAGCTCTGTCTGACATGGAGTCTGTTCTGTAAACTCAGCTGGCCTGGAACTCACAAAGATCCACCTGCCTCTGTCTCCTGCATGATTAAAGGCATAAATCCTCCTTTAATCAAAAGTGTGCGCTACCTTGCCTTTTCTTTTTGTAAAAAACAATCTTGCTCTATGCCCTTGGCTGGCTGAGAAATTACTATTTAAGGCATGCCGGCCTCCAACTCGTGGTGATACTTGTCCCTCTGCTTTTGAGTCCTGGGACGATGGGGATGTGCCACAAGACGAGCTGTTTAGATTTGAGCTTCTCTTAGTTCTATTATTAATGTATCACCAAAAAAAAGTGTCAGAAAAATGCAAATCTATCCCTCCCTTCAAACTGTTAATCGCATTATGAATATCAGGTCTTTAAAAAAATACTGTGGGGCCGAAGGGACGGCACTGGCTACTCTTTTCAGAGATCTGTTTCGATTTCCAGGCCCAGCAAGGCTGCTTGCAACAGTAACTTCAGTCCTAAGGTATCCAGTGCCCTCTTCTGGCCTCCAGGAGCACAGACGCACCGGTGCACAGTCATCTAACAAATTTTAAAATGTAAAAGTGTTGAATTTAGTCCTGCCACGACTATTTTAAAAGACTGAAACTGACTACCGTCACTCCTAAAAGAATTAGTTGGGACTTATAAAGATAATCTCCGATTTTTGTTTTTGTTTCGCTAGCCACGGTAGGGTTTTCTTGAAAAAGGGGTACAACGTTCAGTCTCTAATCTCAGATACCAATAATGAATCCACATGAGTCATTTGGGAATTGTTTAGATGTAATACTGACTAAATAAAACTTTAAAGATGACTGAGCAGGTTTCCAAGAGATGAGGATCTGTATAATGATACACGTAAATACAGTAACCTTCAAATCTATGCGTGCTAATACACATTTGGTAACGAAAGCCGGGGGTGGAGGGGGAACCAGTTAACACATAAAGCATCGCCAATAAACCAATGGTCTCTGAGGGACTAAGCTTGCGATTTACTCTTTTCTGGAAGATAACATCTGTCACAAGACCCTGAAATCCTTTCTGTATGACAAATACGAGGGACCTTTCCAAAGAGGACGAACTGCTCACGGTTGAATGTCAGGCCTCGCTTCTAACCAGAATCACCGGAGGTTCCTTTGGATTTCACCTCATTTCCCTTCTGCAACCTAGCCCAGCGATGACCCATCTATACCCAGCAATGACCAGAGCAAGTGCCGAGGGGCTCGAAGGAGCAGGTTGCGGGGTCCCCTCATCCCATTACATACCGAAGGAAGAAAGGGCTGTGGTTACCCTTCCTCGTCTGGAAAAGGTAAGAGTTTAAAGCCTCTGCCAGAGTTGCAGCAAGAGCCCACCCAGGTCGCCAGACTGGGTCACAGACCCAGGGCAAGCGCCCTTTGTTTACGGAAGTGATGTAATCGGGGCGGGGCCCTCAGTGAGGCAAAAGCCCCGCCTCTTCCAGGTACCTCTGTCGGGGCTCGCGTCTCTGCTTTGGGCTCCGTACTCCCATAGCCTCCTTCAGGTATGGCTCCAGCGGCCGCAGGAAAGAGTAGTTGTTTTTGGCCACGCCACTTCTGCCTCTGCAATGTCTTCATGGGAATTGGCAGTTTATTGTCCTCACCGGAAGCGGCCAGCCACCTCGGTGAGGGACCGCCCCCATGCACTGCAATTCCCAGCATGCCTTTCGAACAAATCTGAAGGCGGAGCCTATTGTCACCCTAGCAGCAGATCCACATCTCGGGTTGGCTGCCTTTAGTGTGGCTTGGAATGCGGTATTCGGTTCAGCCACTCCTGATGCTGAGCCTGTAAGTGTAATTCTGTAAATAGCCAGTGTCTAAGCATTGCGATTGGGGGTGGTGGTGAGTTCGTTTAGGTTTTCTGTGTGTTTGCTATCAGTCTGTCTTCATTTTCTTTTTCTTTTTTTTCTTTTTCTTTTTTTCTTTTTTTTTTTTTTTTTTTTTTTGACAGGGTCTCGTATACCGAACACTACAGGAACTGGTTGTGTTCTAGAGATCTTCCTGCCCCCCACTTCTCAAGTGCTGGGATTATAGGTTTGTGCCACCCGTCCCGCTTTAGCTCACTACAGTTCTTTAAGATAATGTCTTAATCCCTGTCTCAGAAATGAATCAGAAATTCAGAAAGGCTGATCAATCTTGTTATCTGACTCCCCACTTCATCGCTGGGAGAAGGAATTGGGAGTTGAGAGAGAAGGCTCAGTCCTAAACTAAAGAAAACTTATCTCTCTTTCCTTGGTGTGGATGGCCTTCTTAGAGTGGTGATGGGAAATTTTAGATTCCGAGCCTCTTAGACTGAAGCGGCTCTGGTCTTCAATCTCCTTGTTACCTAGGGAGGAAATTGTGTCTAGAGATTATGTCAATGCTAGCGAGGCAGAGCAAAGATGGAGTTACTAAGTACTTAAGCTCTACTATGAGATGTTCTTCCATTAGGAAAAGCAAAACCAAAAACCTGGGATTCTTTAAACAACAACAACAACAAAACAAAACAAAAAAACAAAACCAAAAACCACAGACAAAGCATTCAATGGCCCCAGTTTCCAGAATGAATACATTATATTTCATAATTTGGTATTTTTAGGTTAAAGAACTTGGACTTCAGAAGAGCCAAAAATCTCCTGTTCTCATCCCCTTTGTTTATCTCGCTTCCCACAGACCACCAGGGTCACTAGGAAATGGAGCTCGCTAATTTAGGTGTGTACAGTTAAACTGTTACTATGTAACATAACATGTCAAGTGGCTTTTGGGAATCTGTGAATGGAATTGTATTTTGTCAATTGATCTACAGCCTGGTTTTCACACATCCCCACACCCTTCGGATCTGTCTGTCTTGGTAGGCATTGCTGCACGGGGTTTGTTTTAACGCTGTGGTACTACATATTGTGTGAAATTCCTCTGGTGGTGACTGTTTCCCCAGTATCACAGTTCTAAGCCCTGCACATAGATACAATCTTCACATCTTTCCCAGGGTCTCTGATTGTCATTTTTGTATGGGCAGGCCTTGCCAAATGATGCCCTCCCCCCAAGCAAACTTTTGCTAACAGTTAGAGTTAGAAGAAAGAATTGGATCATTGGCAGTCCGTGAATAAATGGGAAGCTAAGTCCTTCATTACATCCTGACAGCAGTTTTTCAAGATGATCTAGTCCAGAAGTATTAGGTTTTTCTTTGCCTTTAGAATCCACCTGAGCTTTGGGACATTTGAGTTAACAGCCAACGATATAATTTAGGAACACGGGGGGGAAATGCCCTTCTGAATGTATGTAAGAGAAACCACCAGCTTGCCATCAAGCTCTGAGAAGGTAGAAGCAGGGGGAGGCTAGGCCTCATGAAACTCTGTCACCAAGTAAATAAATGTCTTACATTGCAAGTACTCATATTTTGAATGCCTTTTATGAGTCCCTCCAACGACATAAAGACTTACTACAAGATCCATTGTCTCAGATGTTTTATTACTTCCCAATCTGTCCCCACATGGGGGACCTTTTAACATGGGCCTGCGGGACATTAAAGTTCCAACCTTACATTTTTTTTCCCATCTCCAATATTTTATTGAAATATCCCACATATCACTTAATCCAGAGTGCCAAAAATATCCAACCACAGTTCAGTTTCCATTAACTTCCTGGATGGCATGACTTTCCATTGTTTTTACATCTTTTTTTTTTCTTCTTTTTTTTTAAGATGAGGCCTCCGTATGTGCAGGTACTGGCTTAGAACTTGCTATGTAGGCATGCTGGTCCCTACCTAGTGCTGACCGTCCTGCCTCTGCCTTTCAAAGTACTGAGATATACAAACATAAGCTCCCATGCCTGGCTTTGGTTTTTGAACCAAGAATCTTTCTGTGAAGTGTTCGTGTGATAACTGCATCTGGAAGCTGCTCTTATGCTCACTGTTCAGCTACAAATGCTCTCCTAAAGCCACCAGTGTGGCGATTGTTCTTCCTTGTCACCTTAACCGTGATTAGAGGTGGAACCATTTGGCCTCTGGGCTTGTCTGTGAGGGCATTTCCAGAGAAGTTAAACTGGGCGAAAACTTAATACTGAATGAAGACTCCTTGGGCTCCAGCCCTGGACTGAACATAAAGGAGGAAGCCGAGAGTGAGCACCCAGCTCTCTGCTTTTGTTTGTAGATGCAGTGTAACTAACTGTGTCACACTAGTGATGCCATGTTTTCTGCAGCAGGAGAGACTGAGTCAGTCATCAAACTGGGAGACACAGTAACCTTTCCTTTCTTTATTGCTCTTGTCCGATAGTTTGTTACAGTGAAGAAAATGTAACTAATACAAGCAGGTGTCGCAGTTCAGAACACCTGATGTATGAACATGTGGTTTCACCCTATCCTTATAGCTTCCTATAATGGAATGTTCACTTGGAGTTTCGCTTTTGTTTGTTTTTACTTGGAGGCCTGTCCATCGTTAGTTGTGCCCTTCCTTCCTTCCTTCCTTTTTTCCTTCCTTCTTTCCTTCCTTCTTTCCTTCCCTACCAGAATGCCTAGGCCGAGATGAGTCACTGCTCAATCTTTCTGCATGTCTTGGTAAAGAAATGGCTTAGTTTTCTCTATCTGCCCCCTCCCCAAGCCCTAAACTAGAAATGTGGTTAGTATGTCCATACAACTGAAGGAATGGCATCGTGGGAGGGCGGGGTGCCGAGGCAGGAAGAGGTGGAGTCAGATGGAAGTTTCCAAGATTGGCAGGGGATCAGGTCAGGGTGGGTTTGTAAACCAAAGTAAGACATTTTCAACAAAATCACTCAAGACTTTTAAAGGCCCTGCCTGTCCTGGGTTCTATGTTTGTAAAGTGATGCCACAAAAGAACGAAAGGAGGGAAAGCAGTTTGGGAGCAGGCCACAGTGTAAGGTCATAGTGACTTGCTTCGGAGCTGCGACCTGCATGGGTACGTTATCCCAAAAGCTATGCCAGTGTTTGGCAAAACTTCTATGCTCTGAAGTGAGCTCTAAAACGGTGCTGAGATTGGAGGAGAACTCTCCAGAGACTTCTTGAGAGACAAGTGGGTTTTGGAGAGCTCCTGGGCACTGAAAGTACCAGGAGGAGGATCCACTGGGTGAAGCAGCCATGAGTAATGGTTTCTTGAGAATGTATGTATGGTGTCATAGAAGGAGCAATAGGGCCTGGGGCGGGACTCACTGGCAGAGCACTGACCCAGCATGCTCAAGGTCCTGGATTTGAGTTTTGGCACCAAAAGCGGCAAAAACAATGAATCAAGAGGAACTATTTCATTTCCACTCTAAGATGTAATAGGTTTTAGTGTGAGGCCAAAAAACAACACAAGAAACCCTTATTACTTAAGACTTAGACATCTAGTATTGTCATGTGTATGGGCTTTGATAAACTTACTACATTAGGCTGTTATTTCATTAAGAACAAATATGTGTTGATTCCGTACCTTTAGCACATGGCAGAGAATGACATAAAATGGGTACTCAGTAAATGTAATGACTGAATCAAGCTCTCCAATTTTATTTCTGATAATAAAATTTATAATAGTTAAAGCAGTGTGTCTCTTCTCTGCCACCCCTGCCCTACCCCCTCCACCACCATATATATAATATTTTGATGTGGCTTTGGCTGACAGGGAACTTACTCTAACTGAGCCTGGCCTCAAACGAACCAAAGTCCTCCTACCTCACCTTCCTGGGTACAAGCGTGAAACCGTGCTTAGCTCTTTTTGGTAGGATTTGCTGTAGACCAGCCTGGCTCAAATGTGGAATCCTCCTGCCTTGGCCTCCCCAAATGCTGAAATGGCGGTTGTGCAATATCTTAGCTGTGCAATGGCACAACTGGCTAGGCTGCTCCTGAAGCCAGAGCATCTGAAGGAGTCGGCCAGGCCACAGAGCTGACCAGATGACATCACCAGTGCCCAGGAAGATGCTCTTTCCTCAGCAGAGCATTTAGGGCTTTGTTATCCCTGCCTTCCCCTAAGGGGTCTGATGAGGAATCTGATCAGGCGACCTCTGGATTGTCTGATGACTTCTTGTTAAACAAGCAAACTAAAACCTTGTTTTATGGGGGTTCTACAGTGCTAATATTCCAATTTAGTTTTTGCATTTCAAGTTTACACTTCTCTTTTAAAGCTAAAGTATGGGCTGGAGAGATAGCTCAGTGGTTAAGAGCACCGACTGCTCTTCCAGAGGTCCTGAGTTCAAATCCCAGCAACCACATGGTGGTTCAGAACCATTTGTAATGAGATCTGATGCCCTCCTCTGGTGTGTCTGAAGACAGCCACAGTGTACTTATATAAAATAATAAGTAAAATCTTTAAAAAAAAAAATAAAGCTAAAGTACTTACCAAGTTCATGAGGTAGGCGATTGTACTGGCTGGTTTTCTGTGTCAACGTGACACAAGCTGGAGTTATCACAGAGAAAGAAGCCTCCCTTGAGGAAATGCTTCTATGAGATCCAGCCCTAAGGCATTTCCTCAGTGATCAATGCGGGGAGGGCCCAGCCCATTGTGGTTGGTGCCATCCCTGGGCTGGTAGTCCTGGATTCTATAAGAGAGCAAGCTGAGCAAGCCGGGAGAAGCAAGCCAGTAAGCAGCACCCCTCCATGGCCTCTGCATCGGCTCCTGACTCCAGGGTACTGCCCGGTGTGAGTTCCTGTCCTGACTTCCTTTGGTGATAAACAGCAGTGTGGAAGTGTAAGCTGAATAAACCCTTTCCTCCCCAACTTCTTGATCATGATGTCCTGTGTAGGAATACAAACCCTGACTAAGACAGTGACAGACACATCTGAGGTGGTTTTGATCCTTGGAGAATCTTTCCCGAGCTCCTGTAGCCAGAACAGCTTTAAAAGAAGGACTGAGTAGAAAGCAAAGCTCACCATGGTCAGAAATTAGCTACACCGTATTACAGCCTTTCCTTTTCTCGACTTGGTATTACCGTGTACTATAAGGATGCTAAAAGTACTTGAAGAAATGGCTTATAAAGAAACAAAAAGTAGACAGAAAAATGCCTTTTCTATAGCTTTGAAGAGATACCATGACCACAGTCTGTAAGGCCTGCTAATCCCCATATGTGTATGATGTGTTTGTGTGATACATGCTGATAGATAATGGGGTGCTTTCATCCTGACAGTTGCTCTTTAGAGAACCCTGAGTAATAGGAAGGGCAAGGGAGGAAAGGAAGACAGGAAGTAAAAGAATGGCTCTGTTGTCAGGTGTGATGGCACATGCCTTTAATCCCAGCACTCAGAGCAGAGGCAGGTGGATCTCTGAATATGAGGGTTCTGGTCTACAAAGCGACTCTGGGACTGCCAAAGCTCTGTTATACAGAGAAACTCAGTCTCGAGAAAACAAACAAAAGAATGACCTCGTTTATACCTGATAGGATTTAAAATCCAACCTGCTGTCACTCTCCAATCTGAGTTGCTTAATTTCTGTCATTGAGTGTCTGGTCACCTTGATACATGCTAGCAATCTAGAAGAGAGAAACTCAATGGAGAAGATCCTCAGTCACTTTAGCCTGTAGGCAAGTCAGTCTGTGGGGCATTTTCTGGATTAATGATTGAGATGGGAGGGTCTAACTAGCCCACTGTGGGTGCTGGACAGATGGTGGTTGGTTGAAATCAATCAATCAATCAGTCTGGGTGAGGTGATAGAGGGCAAGCCCATAAACACGGTTTCTCCATGGCCTCTGCTTCACTTCTTGCCTCCAGCTTCCTGCCCTGACTTCTCTCCGTGATAGACTGACTGGGATGTGGGGGCTAAATCAACCCATTTCTCCACAAGTTGCTTTTGGTCAGGGTTTTACTACAGCAGTGGAAAGCAAGCTAGCACATTGGGGAACTAAACCTTTCTGCAGAGGCAGGAGAAGGTAGATGGCCTGCCGTGTGTCATAATTAGTGGTGACAACTGGATACATGCAGGTGTCCTGGAGGCTGAGTTGGGAGATGGGAAATTGAGAACGCTGACATGCTCTGTGATAAAGGGGAAAGAGTCACTGGGGTGTTGGAGGGGGACATTGGTGGAGGGTGGGGAGATGGAGTCCGTGCTGTTGCTAAAGGCTGTAAGGGAGGCAGGAAGAAGGACAGCTGGAATGGCAGGAAGAACTAGTTGGCTTGTAGCATTAATGCACACCAATCCCAGACTTGGGAGCAGAGAAGGCAGATCTCCGCATGTGAGGACATCCTGGTCTTACGTGGACTATATGTGTGTCCAGGACAGGCAAGGCTACATAAAGGGACCCTGTCTGGAAAAACAAAAGCGAAATGAAAAGCAGAGGTGGTTAACATGTGAAGTCCAGGGAAGAGAGTCATGTTCAACAACTGTGAGGTCTGAGGGGAACAGGGGGGAATAAGTGTCAATTAGGTATACACTGAACAGCATCACAGGAGGCAGGATCTCCACAGTGAGTGGGAAATTATAAACCATCACATACCCTGCCAGCTTAGAGATAAGAAGCACACTCTTCCTGCCATATAAAAGTAGGTTTCCATTTTCTTTTCTTAGACAGTATTGCTATATACATTTGGTTGTTACGTATGTAGAACACGGTGGCCTTCAACTTGAGATTAATCTCCTGCCTCTGCCTCTAGTGTTCTGGGGATTACAAGTGTGCCAGCATGCCCAACCTGTGATTTAGAGTCAACTGTGCATTTGAATCTTGGATTTCTAGGATTATATATACTGCCTCTCTTTCACTAAACTATTGGTTGCTTAAAGAAGGATCTGGGTCTTACTGTCTTTATATTCATCAACGCCAGTGTCCTCAGCATAGTAAAAGCTAAGAAAGTTTAGTCAGTGTGAGCCTATTAGGGGAAATTAACCTCCCAGGCCCACGTAGAAAGGCATGGTCAAAGCCGGTGTTTCTGTGACTCCGGTTTCGATTAGAAAGCGCGTTGCTCTGCTGGCCTCCAGGTGGCAGTGCTCTCTCAGATTAATTGTTTTGGACAAACAAGAGTTCACTAACTTTTTGAGAAAATAAGCGCATTTTAATGCAAACGTAGTTGTCTATTTCTGCAATTGTACAGAGCCAGCTAAGAAACAAAATGTAGTTACATAATTATGGGAGTTTATTGATTTCTTCCTCAGTTTCAATGCAAATGAGAATTCTTGGTAACTCTTGGGGTTTCTGGAAACTTGAAAGCATATGTGACAAGCTGTTGTATTGTTCTTCCCTCAAAACGCAATCCTTCAAAGCAAAAAAAAATACAGGAGTGGGGCTCTGTTCCCTGCTATTGGATCCTCTTCCCCAACCTGAACCGCCTGGTCGGGCCTCAGAGGGGAAGGATGTGCGGGGTCCTGCCGGGACTGGATATCCCAGGGTGGAGTGGTATCCAAGTGGGTTTTCCCTTCTCTGAGGGTAAAGGGAGGGTACAACGGGCAGGGATTTATAAGGTCAGGACTAGGAGGAATAGAGGGGCTGCGATCAGGATGTACTGTGAATAAAAACGTTATTGGAAAAAGAAGAATTATGGAGAAGATTATGGATATTATTATATTCAGAAATAACTCATCTGACAAATGGGATGGCCAGACTAAACACAGTGTCCAGTAAATCTTGAACTTTGGATAAACAGGAATATTGTTCTGTCTTCTCAAATACTGCATTCAGAACACAGGAAAAAACAAAGTACTCCTGTTAACCTGAAATTCAAATTTACTGGAAAGCTTGGATTTTTTTAAAAACTTAATCACCAACAGTTTGTAAACAAATCATTTTATGATGACCTAAGAGATACATACTAAGATCCCTCTTGACAGATGAGAAAACAAAGGCTAAATAGTGGCCCCAAGTCCCATAGCTAAGAAATTAACCTGGGTTCCTATCCAGCCCTCAGCAGCCTTCTCTGCACATGACAGGCCCAGGTGAGAGGAAGGAAGGGAATGAACTGTGGGAGAAGAATCAGAAGGGGCCATGGGATTGCCTTCTGGAACACCAGCCAGCATTCTTCCTAAGTCTAGAACAGTTCAAAGTGAATGGCCCTTCTTCCTTCCTTGAGGGTGTCGTGATTCCCACTCTGTGCATACTCACTAGCATGGAGCTGTTTTAGATGTATTCACAGAACAAGACAGGTCTGAAAGTGACAAAGCTTTACCTGAAGTGACTGGAGAATAGTTAACGGAAGGCGGAAGAGGATTAAAAGGTGCTTGCATGGGGCCAAAAGGGGGTATTCTGGGGTTAAGTAACTGGAGCTGAGGTCTGAAAAGAAACGTGGGTGGGAGGAAGATTTGACGAACTGTGTACATGAAAAGGAAAGGAGAAACGGGAGGGACAGGTCACAGCCTGGATGTGAGATAGCCCAAGATTGCTCAGGAACCACCACTACAATATGGTGGACTCACCCAAGGCTACCCGAGGTGACAGACAGTCCTTTATCTCTACACATTCCTTTCTCTCCCTATCCTCTTCTGGAACAAATATCTGTAAGATAGTGAGGGTGGAAGGGAACAGTAAGGTGTCATGTCTAACGCAGTGCCAGCACTTGGGAGGTAAAGACAGGAAGGTCAGGAGTTCACAGCCAGCCTCAACAATGCAGTAAGTTCAAGGCCAGCCTGGGCTACATGAAACCCTATATCTAGAACAAGAAAAGAAAACAATAAATACACAAGAACAAGAAGAGGGACTTCTCTTCAGGGGACAGAAGACCATGCTGCTTTCTAAACTGGAGATGGTAAGGATTTTAGATATGGGACTTTAGGTACAGGCCAGAGCGAGTGACCTCTTGGATGCACTCTGGAACTGAAGGAGGATACCCATGTGGCCTTGCTGTGGCCAGTGAAGCCCAAACAATGTCTGCTGGTGGCTTCCAGAAAAAAAATTTAAAACTACTAGGCTGGTGGAGCTGAGCAATGGTTCAGTCAGTGAAATGCCCATTGCTTAAGCATGAAGAACTGAGTTGTACAGCATGCCTAAGAGGTGATGGGTCCCTGGGAGTCATCAGCCTGGCTTCCACACACAGCAGCTCTTGATAGAGGTAAGCCCTTCCATCTAATGGACTCTCTACTTTGTATAGTGCAATCCTTAGAGTCAGGTGCTCAGGGACAGAGAAGGGCTGCTTGCTGGTGCCATGACTTCTTGGTGCCTTTTCTTCCTCAGGGTCTCTGTGACACAGGAGACATAGTCCATGGGAGCTCATAATCTAACGAGAGACAGGTTTGTAACAAACGATTATAGGGTGGGTGCAGTCACAGAGATGGGAATAAAGTGCTTTGATCGCATGAAGAAGTCAGTGCAGGGGAACGGAGGATGACAGCACAGAAGGCAAAGCTAACCCAATCAACACATATCAACAGACACATCTATGTATGTATTTCTGTCCAAGACACATCTGTATGTATTTCTGTCCAAGGGCCTAAGAATGAAGCTCAGTTCCCTGCATAAACTGGGCACCGTGGAGAACCTCCATATTCCCGAATAGCCTTCCCCACAATTCCCCAAATCCCAGCATGGTTAGGAAATTTTATTTATATTTGTTATTACTTTCACAGTGTTAAGGGTGGAAACTAGGCCTCTGTACATGGTAGGCAAATTCTGTGACACTGAGATACCTGATCCTCAGATCAAGGCTGGAGAAGGGGGTGGTGTGTGTGTGTGTGTGTGTGTGTGTGTGTGTGTGTGTGTGTGTGTGTGTGAGTGTGTGTGATATTGACGTTCAGGATCTTCCTCTATTCTCCCCATTCTTTTCTAAGATAAGCTAAGATCTTCTGAGATTTGCTGACTCAGTATGACTATCTGGCCAGCAAATCCCAGGGATCCCCCTGACTCCACCTCCATAGGGATGCACTGCTATTCCCAACTTTTTATGTGTGGGTTCTGGGAAGCTTGCATATGAAGCACTTTGCCCTGAGCCATCTCCCCAGCCCAAGGCTAGGACTTGTACCGTGTTCTGCCCACTGCAAGCTCTCACCTCTGGTGTTGCTATCAAAACTAACTCACTATTGAAGTAATTCTGTAATTTAAATAAGAATTTTCCCCATGTACACTATAGTAGCCCTTATGATTCATCTTAACTTCTTTTTGTAAGTTGAAAAAATAATTGCGTGTATGTATGTGTGTGCATGTAGGCATCTGTGTGGTATTCTGTATGAGTGTGTGGCACATGCAATACATAGTAAGTATTCAGGCATATAAGCAGAACATCCCTTGTCTCCCTCCACCTACTTCCTCCTGACTGGCTGCCTTATTCCTTTGCCCACCTTTTTATGTGGATGCTGGAGAACCAAACTCAGGTTAGTGTGATTGACACCTTTAATCCCAGCACTCGGAAGACAGAAACAGATCTCCGTGAGTTCTTGGCCAGTCTGGTCTACACAGTGAGTTCCAGGGCAATCAGAGTTCTACAGTCTGACCCTGTCTCAAAGGGAATACACAATGAAACTGAATATTGGGGCTGGAGAGATAATAGCTCAGTGGTCAAGAATACTTTGCTCTTGCAGGGATCATGTACCCACACGGTGGTTCACAACTTGACCACTGAGCTATGTTCTCACACGCCAAGATGTCGTATTTACTTTAGAAAATATGGATAGCAAAAATAAGGACATTAGAGCTGGCCTGTTGTAGGGTAGCCGGTCCTTCCCACTTGGGTTTGGGCCTGTTTTACCAGGCCTAATTTTGTAAGCACAGTTAGAAAAGCTCATACAGAAGCTTTTGACGTAGTTAAAAGCTCATAGGTGAGGTTATCAGAGGCGCTAGGGGACATGTTGTGGTAAATCTCCAACCCCAATAAACCAGCGCAAAGAACACGTAATTCAGTTATAATATTTATAAGCTGCCTGACTACATTGGGCAGATTCACCACTGCTCTGCTGTGTTCCCCGGCTTCAAGATCCCTTGCTACTGACAGCTCCTTCAGGCTCCAGCTCCCTCCCACCTCCTCTTCCTCTCTTCCCTCTCTTCATCTCCCCCTCCCTCCATGCTCTCTCTCTCCCTGAGACTTCCATCTCCACCTCTTCTTCACTGCCCAGTCACAGGCTCTAGCCTTTATTTGACCAGTTAAAATGGGGAGAAGGTCCCCTTAAAATCACCCGAGAACTTGATCAAAATACAAACGGCACCACAGCAGTCCCCCAGTAGGGAAGGCCTCCTGTTGTTTGTATTGGCTAAATGGCCATGTTGTCCAACTACCTTCTAAATATCTATGTTTACACTCACAGGTCTGTGCTGCTCTCAGAGGTGGTCAGAGAACCACCTTCCGGAGGTGCATTCATAGCTAATCAAAGGACTAAGAAGTAATTGGAAGTGCTCAGTCATTCATGGACCATCCGGGTCAACCTCCACGTGCTCTGAGGCTCAGGGAACATCAAACAAGTGAGGAGATAAAAACGAAGCAAGAGGCCGGGTAGACAGCATGGCACCCATGAACTTGGAGCTGTGGAACCTGTATATGGTCAGACCAGCCAGAATTCCAGCATCAGTGGGGGACTGGCTCCTGAGGACCGTGGTCCTAGCTGCAGAGACACTGGCAATTGAAGGCTGCCTGAGCAGAGTCTCTCTCCTTTGGACATTTGATGCTGGTGAGCTACCCAGATCCAAGCGAATGAACCCACAGCCAGGTACACATGAGCAACACAGTTGGATTCTGTGAGTTATTAAAAACAACAAAAAAAAGAGGACATGAATTTGGCGGGGAACATATTAGGGTTCTCAGAGGGGAGCTAGAAGAAGGTAGTAAGGGGTGGATATGGTCAAAATGCACTGTATTATTGTAAATATTCTATATCACACATATATATGTATATTTATTTTCCTAAGAGTTAAAAATCACAGCACTCAGCAGAAAGGAAAGAGAAGAGATGGGCCTGAATCCAAAAGTGACTGTGTGATCTGACAAGAGTCCACGCAATGGAGAAGGGGCGTGTCCCCATCACAGGTACAATTGTACCTCTCTTGGCCAATACCCTATATGTATTATGTAATATGAAGGTGTGTCTCCACCGGTGTGAGTTTCAGACCAGGGGAGAAATCTACACTAGACTGAAGGAGAGTGAACAGGATCTTGCCATTCCCCTCAAGTGACAAAAACAATTGCTAGGGATTTACTTTAGTGAGGAAAAGAAGAGGATCAGCTTGTGTTTCCTTCAAGCGAGAATGCCACCCATATCTTCGTGTAAGAGCTTTAGAAACGGTTAAGTATATGATTGCAGGCCTTTTTCTCACAGTCAATACCATCTTTTATTTGTGACTTAGTTTGTGGGCGTGGATGTGGGCGTACACCAGAGAATGTGCGTGAGACCTAGTGTGCCTGCCTCTATATGTAGAGGTTAGAGAACCACCACAGACGTCAGTTCTTGCCTTCCATCTTGTTTGAGGGAGGATCCTGTTTTCTTTGGTTCTTTGCTGTTGCATTGTCCATGCCAGGCTAGCTGACCTGGCACCTCTTCAGGATTCCTCCTTTCTCTGCCCTCGGTCTCACTGGGATTACAGATCACATTACTATGCCTGTCTTTATATGGGTTTTGAGGATCCAGACTCTGGGCTTCACCCTTATGTGGCAAGTATTAATAAAGTCCTATGACTGGACTCATCAACTATCAAGTTTTTAACTCTTTTATACATCTCCAATATTTTATTTGCATCCCTTTCTTATAAAACCTTGACTTTATCCCAACCCCTATATTGACCTAGTCCCAAATCTTTAACAGAATCAAAGTGATCAACTTCATTTTTTAAAGGAAGACGCTACAAAAAAAAAATGTTTTTAGGATTCATACTTTTGGCTTTATTTTCCAGTTTTAAAAAGTTAACTCAGAATACAGCAAATACAGAGGCGAATGCCAGCAGCAAACCACTGAACTGAGAATAGGACCCCGTTGAAGGAATCAGAGAAAGAACTGGAAGAGCTTGAAGGGGCTTGAGACCCCATATGAACAACAATGCCAAGCAACCAGAGCTTCCAGGGACTAAGCCACTACCTAAAAGACTATACATGGACTGACCCTGGACTCTGACCTCATAGGTAGCAATGAATATCCTAGTAAGAGCACCAGTGGAAGGGAAGCCCTGGGTCCTGCTAAGACTGAACCCCAGTGAACTAGACTGTTGGGGGAGGGCGGCAATGGGGGGAGAGTTGGGAGGGGAACACCCATAAGGAAGGGGAGGGGGGAGGGGGATGTTTGCCCGGAAACCAGGAAAGGGAATAACACTCGAAATGTATATAAGAAATACTCAAGTTAATAATAATAAAAAAATAAATAAATAAATAAATAAAAAAAGAAAAAAAGAAAGAAAGAAAGAAAGAAAGAAAGAAAGTTAACTCATGGAGTAAGGACTACAAAAAGAACATGTTGGAGGTCTGATGACAATTTAGTAGATTTCAGAATTTGTTAAATTTTCTGTTTTCAGTGGGACATGTTCTCAAGGTAATGCTATTTAGAATATCTGCATCTAAGAATTTCCATATGTTCTTCACAGAGGCTCAACATCCTGCCAGTTCTCTCTGCAGTTCTCCCTGGAGAGTAAGTATGTACAGTCTGTCCTGACGAAGACTGGGCCCCAAGTTGTAAGAAAAGGTTCACTTCCTGCCAAGTAAAATAACCTTTCCCACAAATTGAGCAACATAATAAAAATGGAGAGAGAGAGAGAGAGAGAGAGAGAGAGAGAGAGAGAGAGAGAGAGATTGCAGCCTAGAAGAGAATGCTAGGAAGAGAGACTGTTTCTGCAGTTAGAGGTGCTGTGGGGTCAAAATTAATGCTGTGTCTTAGACCACACTTTCAGTCTACAATACTGCTCCTAATTGTTAGTATGAGCAAAAGGAAATAATCAGTACTGTTTTAATATCCAAAAGAGAAGGTTTACAGGGGCGGTGATAGAATACTGAAGCAAATATTTTATAGTGAAGCTACCCATTGTTTTTATTTGTTGGTTGATTTGTTATAAAATTTCATTTCTGTATGTGGGAGCTAAAAGCATCCAAGTTGAAGTGATATCTTCAAGGCCTTTTTTCCCCTCCTGTTTTTAATAATTTTTCATTTTGTCTTAGTTTGATTACTTGAACATTGTTAAGTCATTCTTATTAAAATACTATTGGCACTGGGATGTATCTTAGTTGGAGAGTGCTTACCTAATATCCACAAGACCTTGGGGTTTATACCTGCATAAACAAGGAGCGGTGGCGAACACCTAAAATCCCAGCACTCAGGAGGTAGATGCAGGAGAATCAAAGGTTCAAGGTTATCCTCTGCCACATTGGGAGTTCAGGACCAGTCTGGGATATATGAGACTTTCTTTAAAAAAAAAAAAAAAAAAAGTACATCACTAGTGTACATGAGGCTCTGAGGCCCTGTTTTCAACACAGATGCACACACACATGTACACGCACACACTCATTATGACACTGAGAAAGGCAATGGCTTCTACTGAAAATAAATTATCAATACAGATTTTACTGCTGTGAATGAATTTTATTCATTGTCCAGCCAACTATGCTTTGGCAACCTTACTATTAACTCCAGTAACCTAGAAGGTAGGATTATGATATGAGGAAGAGAAGGCAAATTAACAAGATGGGACTGAATGAAAAGATTAAATATTATTTAAATAATCAAAACGTTTCCTGAGACTGTAACGGAAGGGGATCCAAGCCGAGTTCCAAGAGCGTCTCTTGCTCTCCTGCCTTGGAAGGATGAGATCTGATGAGGGGTCTGGATGATTCCCTGAAAATCCGAGGCAAGTGATTAGGATGCTCACCGCCACTATCTACTAGAGTTTCACTGTTCCGTAGTTAGCTGACAGTCATCAGGCATTTGAATAAAAGGAGATGAGTGTATTAATTGTCTCTCAGTTACTTCATTCAGAAAGTTAAAGCTGTTAGAATAACAAGAGTGTTACAGCTTAAGCTTTTCTTATACAAAGTCAGGCATACAGTTCCAACTAAAATACTTCAGCAAATGGCTTTCTCCCGGCTTCATGAGCTGCTTGGCACACAGTGATTTCAGCCTAGGCAAACGTCTGATGAGCTGAGTGGGCCCGATGGTTCAGGCCTGTCATCCCAGATCCTTGAGAGGGTAAGTCAGGATGATCACAGAGTGAGGGCTGGCCTGGGCTGTAGAGTGAGTTCAAGGTCAGCCTGAACATCTTAGTGACACTCTGTGAAAAATGAAAAAAAGATTAGAGCAAGTCATTTACAGAAGAGAAGAAGTGGTCAGTAAACACACAAAAATGTCTTCACGCTCATTAGAAATCAGATAATAAAAATTAGAACTAAGCCCAGGAAGATGGCTGGCAGGCAAAAGTACTCACCACCAAGCCAGGCGACCTGAGTACAATCTTTGGAACCCACATTGTGGAAGGAGACACCATCCTCCACAAGTGTATGCATATTCCTTTTCTCTCCTCTCCTCCCTCTGAATTACCAGAAAATAATAAAAAATAAAGTGACTAAAGGAAAACAGCCTATCTTACCACAGATGACAGAACTCTATAAGTCTAACTACACCAGGTACCATCAAGATTCTGAGCAGGAGGGAATGCAGCTAAAGAGCGTTCTGGAAAGTTAGTAACAGGAAACTAAAACTGTTCTTACCTCATGATCCAGGAGTTGTGATAAAAAAAGGGAGCCAGGGAATATACACAGACATGCCCGCTGTAACAGCAAGAGTTTGAAGTGCATACATATGCTTAAGTGTAAGAACGTGTAGGGTTGTGGGTCCCGTGTCCACTCTGCCACAGGACATGGCCGGCCACTCAGGGAGGCGGGACACAGGAAGTTGACCGCTCTTACCCCACACGGTAGCTGGGCAGGTGTTGGGCCGAAGGGAAGCCCCAGACACCATTCGGGAGCGGGAAAGCCCAGGCTGAGGTTCCGGACAGCTGGAGCTGGTTCAGGGGTCCCCGGGCCTGCGAAGAGGCTGGGGCCATTTTGTTTTCAGGCTCTTGGATACCCAGGTGCCGCTGGAAGTCTCTGAAGAGCTGCG
Source organism: Rattus rattus (assembly GCF_011064425.1). Lineage (NCBI taxonomy): Eukaryota > Metazoa > Chordata > Mammalia > Rodentia > Muridae > Rattus > Rattus rattus. The sequence goes on along the minus strand of NC_046155.1, from coordinate 218,641,460 downwards.
AATGGAGTGGGAGCCCAGGGCTAGGGGAAAAAGAGGGCAGCTCTGGCTGGTTCCGCTAGGGGGTGGGATTTAGGGAGGGGGATGAGTTCTTGGCTTGACAGGTGGTAGCTTGAGCTTGGTGGCCATAGTGGCTAGGAGTGCAGAGAGGCCTCCTACGGGAGACTAAATGGCAGCTCTGTGGGTGAAGGCCTTCTCCATCACTTCCCACAGCAGATCCGGATGAAAAGAGGCAGTCCATAGTTTTAAGGCATTTATTGTCATGGTGGAAAGTGGATGTGTAAAGTCATATACCCCTTCTCAGGGTGGACCTGAGGTTAAAAACTTTTTGTGGGAAGGGATGTCTGGTAAGGAAAACTTATTGGCTAATTCCTCCAGGCCTCTGGGTACCTCATTAGCATGGAGATCTGTCTTGAGGCTTCATGACCTGTGTGGTCACATCCTTTTCTACATATGGAGGACTTGGAGGTATAGCCCTTAAGTGACTGATGGCCACAAATCTAAGGGGAGCTGTGACTAGTGAGAGGGGCCTGTTGCCCGGGAGCAGGGGAAACTCCTACTGTCCCTTCACGGTCTCCGGGGCTTCTAGCCTGAGCTCAACTGGGAGCCTTTCAGGGTTCCACAGGAATGAGCATGTGTGAAATACTCACTGCTCTATGCCAGTGCTGTTTTGGCCATCGAGGATACATCAGTGACCAGAACAAAAATGTCTGCTCTAAGAGAGATGTATTTGTAGAAGTGTTAACATTTTTTGTTTCTTTTGAGACAGGGTTTCTCTATGTAGCCCTGACTGCCCTGGGTAGAAAAAAGATTTTTTTAACTAAGGAACATACGGTGTCTAAGACAGTGGTTCTCACCGTGGATTACAACCCCTTTGGGTAGTGGAACCAGGGTAGAATATCAGATATCCTGCATCCTTTGTATGAGGTATTATGACTCATTACATACATGAAGTAGCTACAGAAACAATGTTACGATTAGGAGCCAGCACAGCATTAGTATTCAATGGTGGTAGCATCAGGAAGGTTGAGAACCACTGGGCTGAGAGGAAATGTGGGGTAGCATAGATGAAACCCAGCAAAGGAGGACGACAGATGCAGCCTTTGGGGGGAATGAGACAAGCTGGGCAAGCCAGGCTAAGAGGAGAAGAGGAGACAACAAGCTGTGAAAATAAGAGGAGGAGAGAGCATTGGAGAGCAGGAGGAGAGAGGAGAGAGAGAGAGAGAGAGAGAGAGAGAGAGAGAGAGAGAGAGAGAGAAAGGAAGAATAGGGTGGTCCTGGTGTGGCTGAGAGCCATGAGGGCGTATGGGGGGGATGTCTACAGCTGGGTTGGCCTGAGCCTACTTTGAAGTCCGCCGAGGTCTAAGACTTCAGCCTTAGAGTGCTCAATAGCATAGGTACAAGGCATCACTGTAAACTAACTTCCCTCCTCCTGCCTCTCTTTTATAACCCAGGCTGGCCTTGAAACCCTGCTGGGATTATAGGTCTGAGCTGCCCCATCCTGCTTCATTATAAACTTTCTACATACATTTAGTCATTAATGTCCTCAGCTGTCTCACAGAGGCATTGATATCTAGACTCATAGATAAGAAAACTGAGTAACAGACAGGGTAACTTGCTCTAGAGCGATTAACTGTGTGTTGACTGAAACCTACAGAGTCCAGCCCACTCTTAGGGACTGGATTAACGACTCTTGCATTTGTTCTCTCAGGGGCGCTCCCCTAACGTCTGACATCTTCCCACCTCTGCGGGCTGGGCTATAGGTCACCTACTGTCTTAGGCTATTGTTATCACACAGAATTTGGAATCTGGGAGGAGCTCGGGATGGGAGGCGCCCCTGTTCCCAGGCTCCTCCGCTTCCCCTCCCCCACAGCGGTTTCACAGGGGCAGGTTGCGCAGGTCTATGCAAATTCCTCAGCTGAAGAGCTGGAACTATTTCATAAGGGTATTCGTTTTACTTTATCTCGCTGTATCACGTTTTACTTCATCTTGTCTCTCAAAAGAGAAGGAAGGCAAATGGGGTGGTAGACCCCGATGAGACAGTCCCATTGGAGCACTTTCTCCTGTCAAGAGGAGACTGGCTAGACGCCTCCGGAGCCAGCAAGATGACTCAGACGGTAAAGAACCCAGAACAGAAATGGCGGAAGAGAGACCTGACTCCCACATGCACACTGTGGTAAATGCACTTCCTCCTCGTTTGCTAAACACACACATACATACATACATACATACATGTAAATAATTCAAAGTGCCTTGATCATTCGCTTTCGAGGAAACTTTATTCTGAGTCTCCTAGTAGTCTCAGTGGAACTTCGAACCTAGGGCCTTTTAATCCGATAGTTTTCTTCTGGTAACTGTGGGGGTTCCCTGCCCCTTACTATGTAAATTACATTTCTATCATAAATTGTATGTATGTATGCTTGTTTCTTTGTTTTGTTTTGTTTTGTTTTTTTTAACCTGGTTGGTTCCTTATTGCTTTTTGAGAGGATCTCCTGTATCCCAGGCTTATCTAGAACTTGCTGTGTGGCCTAGGGTGACCTTGATCCTTCTACCACTGTCACCTTCATGCTGGGACTTTCAGGCCTGAACTACCGTGCTCCAGATATGCGGAGCTGAAGATTGAGCCCTGGGCTCCCTGCGTGTTAAAGAAGCGGCCCTCATGGGAGCTACATCCCAGCTTTCTGAGCTTCCAAATTAGACTCTCCTGACCATATCCACTCCATATGCATTTGTGGCTAAAGGAAGAATTTTAAATGGCCCTTTTAGATTTCTCGAAGAGCAAAGCCCTGCTTATATCCAAGTGCAGTTGAACAGCACAGCAGCTGGTTCAGACGTGCTCAGAGCTGAACGGTTAAAACAAGGAGCAGATCGTGTTCCTGGGGTGCGCTATTGCACATAACGGAGGCTTTGCTCCATTTCTCCTTCAAACACCCGAGAAACTTGGGCTCCGCAGAGGAGAGTAGGCGCTGTAGCTCGAGTAGAAGGACATTTGTTTGATTGTCTCGTTCATTTGATTTTTAGGTCAGATCTCACAGACACTAAGTAACTAAGTGAATATAAAAAATGTGCTTGTTTAATTAATTAATTAATTAACTAATTTATTAATTAATTAAAAGAGTATCTGGCTGACCTTGAACTCAGAGGTCGGTGTACTTCCGCTTCCAAAGTGCTGGGATTAAAGGCATGAACTGCTTTTGCCTGGCCTTGAGTATTTTTTTAACCATTGTACAAAATACATTTTCAAAGACACAGCATATGGGCACCAGGCAGTAGACTAGCTGCCCCTGGGAAGTGTGGCTTTCTATTTGACAACACTGGTTACCAAATGAAGGACTCCTGATCTGAGGGCGTGGCCCGTACATAGTGTTGCTCTTTACCATCTCGAGGTCACAGTGTAGAGGAGAAGAGCTCCTCCTTATAAGACATATTCTTGCATGTAATAACAGCTTTGAATGGAGATATTTAATATCTATAGTTTTTTCCAATAGAATAAAAATTTAAATGTTCCTATGTGTAGAAATGTTAAAAAATGGCAAAAAAAAAATAAAATAAAATTGTAGTTGCTTGCTGACTATTGGAAAGGGCATTTTTTTTTTTTTTTTTTTTTTTTTTTTTCGGAGCTGGGGACCGAACCCAGGGCCTTGCGCTTCCTAGGCAAGCGCTCTACCACCGAGCTAAATCCCCAACCCCTGGAAAGGACATTTTTTGACTGCATACTTTAACCTAGGCTTTTACTATCTCCCCTGATGCCTAACAATGTCTCGTCAAAACATTATTGGATTAAAAAGCTTGCAGTTCCTAATGGCCCCCGAGCTACATATGTTATTAAAGGGCTTTAGACATCATTTAGCTTTGGATCTGTTAGCCCTTCTCATTTGAGTTCATACTCCTGCCTCTTGCCTTTTTATGTAACCTTTTCTCAGCCAGAATAGTCTAGCCTTTCCCCATCCTTCCCACCTCATGTCCCACATCTTCCTCATCCCTCTCCTCACTCTACTCCCACGTAACTTACTAGGACTAGAATAATTCCACTCTTTCCTTGAAGCCTTCCCTGACATCCCCAACTGCAGTCACATCAAACTCCACTGAATTATCATGGACTATTCTTTAATAAAGTTCTTTTAAAAGATGAATTTTAAGTATATATTTGTATATATAAATGCCCATATAATTTCTTTATCTCACTGAACTTCTCAAAAAGTATGTGTGTTTGGTGTCTGAGCATGTATGTATGTATATACATGTGTTCATGTGGAGACCTGAGGAAAGAGCTGAAGTTACAGATGTTTGCTGTGGTGCTAGGATCTGAACTCTTGCCGTCACGGTTGCTCAGCAAGTGCTTTTAATCACTGAGGCATCTCTGTAGCTGTTCCTTAACTTCTACATGTAATATGCAATGTAAAGGCCCTGCCATGTGGTCCGTTTGGCTGCCCTAACAAAAACTCTACAGATAGCTAAACATTTCTCATGGCTCTGGAGGCTACGAAGTCCAAGATCAGGGCCCTGGGAGATTCATGTGTCATCGAGGTAAGAGCCCCCTCCTCCCCTCCCTCCAGAGTCATGAAAGTCATCACCAAGATGTTTCTTCATATGGACAAAGCCAGGGGACTCTCTGTGCTTTCTTTAACCTTAAAACCTCCCACAGACCCTTCCGTCAGATACCTTCAGAACATGAATGAATCTGGGAGAGATACATAAACATCCAGTTTCCGGGAGCCACTAGAGAAGTCCATTTCTATTTTTCCCGTTTTGTTTTGTTTCAAGACAGGGTTTCTCCGTGTAGCACTGGGCTGGCCTGGAACTCACTTTATGCACAAGGCTGTCCTCCAACTCGGAGATCTTCCTGCCTCTGCCTCCTGAGTGCTGGATTAAAGGTGAGAGCCACCAACCGGGTAACAAGAAGTCCATTTCTTGTTCTCCAAATTCTGTGAATAATTAGTTTACACGGTAAGTGGAAGTTTGCCGATCAAGTTAAAGTTGATCATCAGCTTGTGTTTGCTTTGTATTTGAATGACGTGGAGTCTTACCAGGCAGATCAGGATACCCTTCCACTAGGTAGCCAAGACTGACCTTGAATTCAGTGTGTAGTCAAGATTGCACTTAAATCTCTTTTGATCCTCTTGCCTCTGCCTCCTACAGGTGTGAACCTCAAACCCCAGCAGCTAAACAGATATTTTAATGGAGGAAGATAGGTCTGGGCATGATACTGCACGTCTGTAACAATGGCGTTTGGGAGGTAGAGGTATCAGGAAGACCGCCTGGGCTGTTGGCTGAGCTGTGGTGGGGGTTGGGGAGTCAGAGGACCAGACGTTTGCTACAAGGTTGTGTCTTCTATATACATCGTGAAGCAGCACCCACGAAATCTCGGCAGTGTCTTTGCTCAGGCAGACATGAAAACTGATACCACCAGTTAACATACCGTTGTGGACTCAGAAGGTTGTATTTATAAATAGTACATATGTAACAGCAGTAATTAAAGAATAAGAGGCCATGGATTTGAGAGGGAGTGGGGAGGAATTAGGGGGAGAAAAGGGAAGTGAGGAATAAGATATATGTACTCATCTGGAATTCTAAAAAGAATGTCACGGATGTGAGAGGTTTGCAGAAGAGAAGGCTTGCTGGTGCGTGGGTTAACAGATGAAGAATAATCAAATGGTTATATACATCTATGAAATCGTCAAAGAACAAAATTAATAAAAATAATAGACAAGATGAGAACAACTAGGGGCGGGAGAATGTAGGGAATGCTGCCTGATTCCTGTGGGCCCAGTAAAACATGGGTTCCTTAAAAGTATAGGGGACAAGGCTGAGCAGGATAGTACACACCTTTAATCCCAGCACTGGCAAGGCAGAGGCAGGCAGAGCTCTGTAAATGCAAGGCCAGGTTGATGTGCACAGTGGGTTCCAGGACAGCCAGAGCTACAGAGTGAGAAAAAAACAAAGCAGGGTGGGCAACAGAGCTGAAAAGATATAAAGATCCAGCAAGGAGAAGACTCAGTCTGACACTTGGTGAGCCTGTCCCTAGCATAGAGGATATGGGTGATTTCTCAGTCTTCAGATGGAAGGAAACACATCCTTTGCCTCAGACCTTGAGAAGGTATACATGCCTGCTGACACCTTGACTTTATTTAGCCCTTTGAGGTTCATTTAGACCCTTGTTTCCCCGAACAGTAATGGCATTGTGTAGACCACCAAACCTTCAGCTGCTGTTACGGCCTCAATAGCAAACTAATCTACTGTGACGATGTAGTTATCTTTAAGGTATCTTGACCCTGCTAAACATAAAACAAACAAAATAATCTGATTGGCAACTTTAATCTGCAAACTTAATTCCACTTATCATGTAACCTAACATAGTCACAGATTTCGAAGAACAAGAAATGGGCTGCATCCTGTATTCATATAGAGAAAGATTTTGACATTTTTGAGGTGGACACAGTGCTTCTAATAAACCTTTATAAGCCAATGTTGTAACAATGTGTCGAGCATAGAAAACGTATTTTACTTTAAAAAACTCGAGGAGAGGGAAGAGTTAACTCAGTAAAAAAGGTTGTGTATGGACATGCATATTGACTGCTAGATCCACCTGCCCCACTTCTTTCCAGAAGGCACTCTTAGCTTCAGCCGTTCTGATAGGAGCCAAATGTCTATAGCCCATCCTGTCATCTACTCGATACAAACTGATGACCAGGGTTTCAGGATGCTTTCTTGTTGTTTTTTCGTCGTCGTCGTTAGTGTAGTTTCATTGGGGCTCTGATATTTCAAACCAAGAGTTAGTGTAGTTTCATTGGGGCTCTGATATTTCAAACCAAGAGTTAGCATTGACAACACGCCTATTCAAGTATGTGAATGCTTTGTACATATTAGTCTTGCATACAACCCTACAATAGATCATAAAATTGTCTCAAGCCAGAAGAGCCTGGGACAGAGAAAGAAGGCTGCCTTTATGACCAGATGTCATAAAGCAATGGAATGGGACCCAACTTGTATCCCTTTATTCAAGGCAATCCCCAGAATGTCAGCCTTTGAGCTTATCATGTTTGATCCCGGGGTTTGTCACAGCTCATTCACACTGCAGGCCTGTGGTGTGTATTGAAAAGACGTTCGCCCTTCAGTCATTCTTTCTACCTCTTTGCAGCTTGTGTTTCCTGATCAGATTTTAGAAAATGTTTCTAAGGGCAGGAAGATCATTCCAAGCTCCGGGCCATGTAGGGCTGTGTAGCAAGACCTCGTCCCACAAAAGCACTCCCTCATGAAGATTTGGATTAGAACTTGAAACCGGCATTTGTATTCTCAAAGAACATGGACTGTTTCGGTGCATGCATGCGTGTGTGTGTGTGTGTGTGTGTGTGTGTATTCATGCATGTGTCTGTGTGTATTCATGCATGTGTAAGTGTATGTTCAGTGTTGCCGACTAAGCCAGGAACTTGCAACATGCTAGGGGGACACTCTGTCCTAAAGCTACATTCCTGGTCTTATTCTGCCTTTAAACATCAGGTTTTCGTCCATATAAAACACATTAAAGAATATACAGTGAGCGTGTCTGGTTGGTGGGTTTTTTGCATGATTTTTTAATACTTTGACTTTGTTTTCGAAGTTTTTTTTTAAGAATGTAATGCTTTTATTATTTAAAAAATGCTCTTTTTTTCCATGTTGAATCACAAAATGGCTTAGGGCCCGGCCCATACATCTTATTTGTGCTTTTCACCTTGCTAAATGTAAAATACGTCCGCAGACTTGTGCTGATTCTCCACTGACAGCACTCCATTATGGACGGTGAATGTTTTTTATTCGCTGTATCCAGTCACTCTCTCCTCTCCTCTTCACCTGCTGTCCATGGGACAGTAACCGTCCTTGGAGCTGAGCCTCCGTGTGCTCTCATGGCTTCCTTAAGGTGCACTTCTAGACAGGGCAAGGCTGCCAAGGACTCGCAGGTTCAGAGCACACGTCTTGTGGCATTCTGTGCACGTGCCAAATTCCCCTCGCAGAAACGTCTCCCTTACCACATCCCCCCCAAGCGGTATTGCTTGAGAAGTTAGACTTTTCCCTCCTTGAACAATATTGGCTGTTTACTCTGCAGTAACTGTGGGTTTAAACATTTCCTTCTTGCTTATTAGTGAAAAGAGTCAATGAAAGCCTTCTTTCACTGATTGGCTGCTTTAGAGTTTTGTCCATTTGACAATATTTGTTGTTTTCCTTATAAAATGGGAAACTTTGTATATTAAAATTTGTTAAGATTTTGCCTTATTTTTCCAAAAATTTTCTCCTTGAAATTTGGTTATTTGGGGGTTTTATTTGCTTGTTTGTTTGTTTACATGACCTTAAATCACATGGGTGAGCCATATTTCTTGGTGCGTCATAACTACTTTTTCATATTTCATTTTTGCATTATCCTTAGATTCCATATATGATATCATACATTCTTGAATATATATATACATGTATATGTATATATATAGTGGTATTTTATGTGTGCCAATGTTTTGAGTGCACAGTAATTATAGACAATGATCTTGCTTGCATTTATTTTTTTTTTATTCAGCGTTACAGTTTTAAGGTGAATTATATTTTAGTACATACACTCCATGATATAAAGTGTAGAGGGCCGCAATAACATTCGCCACCACTAGATGGCGCTGGCTTCCACTGCGCCCCACGTGGAAGGCCAGGTCAGTCAAGATGGCGCTGGCCTTTACCGCGCAAGCCGGCTCCCTATGGGGAGATTAACTGTGTGCGCATGTGCAAGAGTGCCTTCATGCCAGGTCTTTGCCCATTTCCGGGGCATACCTGATGAGGTCATGAGTAAGCAACCAATCAGGTGGGTGCGTACACAGGGGATAAATAGGGTGCGCCTGATTGGCAAGCGGGCTTCCACCATGAGAGAGGAATAGACAGGAATAAAGTCACTCATAGTAAGAATTTCTATGTCTCGCGTGCTTCTTGCCGGCGGGAAGTCGTGCGTGGGACAATAAAGCAGTAGCATTTATCTTTATCTATTCTTGTTTCTTTTCTTTTCTTTTCTTAAGACAGGATTTCTCTCTTTAGTCCTGGAACTCAGGCCGTGGACCAGATGGTTGCCCTCACATTCACAGAGTGAATGCCTCCTGGTGCTGAAATGAAAGGTGTGTGTCACCATATCAGGCTGTTAAAAACAAAACAAACACAAGAAAACTGGAGCAGCGAGGGGTTTTCCCTGACTCTGTTGCCTGCCTGTGGATAATGTTTCCCTAACTGAGCCTTCTTGTCTGCCCTCAGTGAGAGAGGATGTACCTAGACCTGCAGTGCCAGGGGGTGGAGGAGGAGTGGGAGTGATATGGGAAGGGTGTTCCCTTTTCAGAGGAGAAGGGGAGGGAGAATGTGGGGAGGAGCTGTGTTGAAGGGCGGACTGGGAGGAGGGGAGCTGATATTGGGATGTAAAGTGAATAAATTAATTTTTAAAAAGCAACAAAACAAACAAACCAGGACGTTACTATGTAACTCATTGCAGCATAGAACTGTCTATCCTTGGCTCAGAACCAGGACGTTACTGTGTAACTCTTCATAGCATGGAACTATCTGTCCTCCCACTCTCCTTTATGTTGCTGGCATTGGAGGTATGTGCCATCATACTGGCTTTAACCATGGATCTGTATAGGTCAAAGCTCTCTGACTGCCATCCCAGTGAGTCATATTTAGATTACTCAGAATGATGCCACCTTCTGATGTCTAATAGTTCAGAATCCTACCATGTCTGCTGATAGTCAGTGTCCAGTCAAGGTACCGTCTCTCCACTACATAGAGGAGATGTGTCACTGGCTTTCTCGGTGCCACTTTATTGTTTTAAAGACATCATCCCCCACTCCATTGAGTTTGAGGCCAGCCTGGGCTTACCAGAGTCCCTGTCTCAGTGTTTTTTCTTCTTCAGCAAGAACAAAAGGACTGCTGTTGTTGACAAAAGATCCCTAAACATTGTTAGAGTCCAAAACACAGAGTTGAATGACCCCCCACACACACACCAGATGCCAGGATAACCCTTGTCACAGAAAGACAGGGTGGTTTTTTTTTTTAAGATTTTTTTTTTCTTTTCTTTTTTCAGAGCTGGGGACCGAACCCAGGGCCTTGCACTTGCTAGGCAAGTGCTCTACCACTGAGCTAAATCCCCAACCCCTTTTTTTTTTAAGATTTAAGACTCTGTGTTCCATTCCCTTTGCAGGTTTGCTAGACTTCAGATTACTGAAAATCTGCTTTTATTTTTCCAGCATGTTTGACTCAATAGCTAGAAATTTAAGGGTAGTTTTATAATCATTTCCCATCTTTTTCCTCATTTTTTTTTTTTTTTTTTTTTTTTTTTTGGTTTTTTTTTTTTCGGAGCTGGGGACCGAACCCAGGGCCTTGCGCTTCCTAGGTAAGCGCTCTACCGCTGAGCTAAATCCCCAGCCCCTCCTCATTTTTTTCAATCAATATATAATTTATGTACACAAAGTTAACATCAAAAATATAGAGCTGAAGCTGGGTGTCCAGTGTGTGTGTGTGTGTGTGTGTGTGTGCGTGTACATATATACCCTTGTATTTATGTATATATAACTATGGTCTTATATTGTAACATTTCTGGCAATCCAGAAGGCTTTTCATGCCTCCTAGTAAACCTCTCCCACCACCATAGCACAGTTGTTAGGATACACATATGTAAAGTCATTATCCCCCTTAGTGATCTATAGTTCTTGTTTGCTTGTTTTTTGTTTCATTTTGTTTTGCTTTTTTAGGACAGGATCTATAGCCCAGGCTTGTTTTGAATTTGTAGTCATCCTCCTATTTCAACCATCCCTGCCTTAGACTTCCGAGCGCCTGTCGTACAGGTGAAGACCACCATACCAGGCCCCAATTATAGTTGTAATATGCACATCTGTGATCAGTGTGTTGTTTAATTTTGACCATCAACTTTATTGGATGTGAGACATCTAGTAGATTAGTAATGTACAATTCTGGGCATTTCCAGAGATGACTGGCATGTGAGACGGCATCTGAGGCGTAGGAAAAGTTGAGGACCTGGCCTACTATGTAGAGTGCCCTCCAGCTTGTTGGAGGGTAGATAGAAAACACTAGAGGAAGGAGATCAGTCATCCTGAGCATGCTGCCTTCTTCCTAATGAGTTTGTCCATTGCCACATGACCTTCCGTGGACATCAGATCCCAGCTTCTTAGACTTGTCAACAAGGACTGAGACCAGCAATGCTCCAGAGCCCTTCTAGGCCTTGTGCCTTGATGGTAAGTGGCTCTCCTTGTTCAGTATCCAGCTCAACTACAGAGGCACAGTGAAGGAGGAGGCTGAAAACCGGAGCACTGGGGGGGGGGGCAGTAAAAGTGTTAGCAGGTTTGAGTCACTTTCGGGAGTGAAAGACATAGGAAACAGTAGGTGGGGGAGCTCAGGAAAAGTAAGGGAGCTTTGAAAAAGCAAAAGACGTAAACAAAAGAAGAAAATAGAGAAGAAACAAGAAAAAGGGGACAGGGAAATAGGCGCTTGCTTTTTGTGCGCATGCTCAGAGATAGCATAGAGTACAGGGAGGTAAGAATAGCCAGCAGCAGTTGCTTAAGTTTTTAGATTTTGTAGAGAAGTTTGTCTTTGGTTTCCTGAGGAAGGTACAGTAAATTTAGCAACCTGGAAAAAGATTGGGGAAAGACCTCAAGATTATTATGATGTGCATGGACCAGGTAAAGTGCCTGTAGGTACTTTTAATCTTTGAACCTTGCTTAGGGATAGGCGAGAAGTCGGTTTTTTGGAGAAGCAGCACTCCCCCTATCTGGGTAAGCTTCCCAAAAGGGAGAGAAAGTGACAGTCATTCAGGAGCCATTCACAGTGCACCCCTGAGGTAGAGGGGACCACTTCCTGGCACTGGATGATCACCAGTCAGGGAGTGGTTCCCTGCTGGCCCCATTCCTGCCCCACACTTGCTGCTAGGATGCCTGCTGACCCCCCCAACCGCCCCCCAGGGGCAGGGACAGCCAGTGGGATGCGAGGTATGAGGCTTGGATGGAGGAACTGGTACTGAGCAGAACAGTGTGTACAGAGCTGAACGCTGCCTCTGGAGCAGCAGGCAGCCCAAGTTTGCTCCCGCCCCTCCCTCCTCCCTCCTCGGACAGCTACCCAGAGGCGGCCCCACACCACAGACTCTTGAGCTTGGCACAGGCAAATGGTTAGGATTCCTTGCTTCCGTGCAGGCAGTCCCAAATTTAAATTATATAAACTGACATATATCGTTCAAGTTTGAAATTATATACATTGAAACACACACACACATATGTATGTATATATATATATATATAAAATAGCTACATGCATTCACACATGCATATATATATTATGCACATTAACTATAAATTATACATTAAATATAAATTATACAAGTTAAATATAAATTATATTCATCATATATGATTTATAGACATTTATATTACATACAGTAAATTGAAATGATACATTAAATATTAATTGTACACTTTAAAACTATGTGTTAAAATATAAATTATATAAAAATATAAATTAAATATGAGTTAAATCTATAAAATATAAGTTATACATATAAAATACATAATTTTGCATGTCCTCAAGGACAAGGAATTATGGAACAAGCCTATGGGACTCTGAAAAAATCAGTTACAAAGAATAAAGAGGGAGTCGTATACTCCTTCACTGCAAAATTTTATTTTAGATTTTTTTTGACCTTCAATGCCAATGGACTCTCTGCTGCTGCACATGTACCTCACCCTATGACCCGGTGTACTTATGCCCAGGTGAAATGGAAGGATCTGCTCATGGTATATGGCATAGTCCCAATCTGGTATTAGTAGGGGGAAGAGGGCATGCTTGGTTTTTTTCACAGGATGTTGATGCTGGGGCAGAAAGTGATGCTGCCTATGATCTTCATCTTTTTTTTTTTTTTTTTTACTTTTTTTCGGACCTGGGGACCAAACCCAGGGCCTTGCGCTTGCTAGGCAAGCGCTCTACCACTGAGCTAAATCCCCAACCCCGCTGCCTATGATCTTATTGAATGCCCTGATGAGGTCGACAAGTAAGCTGTATTGGGCATAAGTTCTTGACTTATCTTTGTGACATCCTTCTGTATGGTCAAGGCCAGAAGGACTTGTGACCTCTAATAATATTGAGTTGTTTGGATTTCCTTGGTCCGTTCCAAATTGGTGAATTACACCAATAGCATCAGGGCCTACCCATTTGTTTTACTAGAAATAGCCCAAGTGCTAGATGTGTTTCTGTGCACCCTCAGACTTGGAAGAAGAATTTGACTAATCCTGTAGTGCAAAGCATTAAAACAGGAAAGCCCATGTCTAGGACTGGATGAGCTGCCCTGCCTCAGGCTTTTAGACCTTGTGGGGCAGAGAACACAGAGATTGTGGAACTTGCCTTTGGAAAAAAAAATCAATCAAATGGAGAAGCTGTTACAATGACCCTCCTCAATCCTTCAATGTGACTGGTTATTCCAGCTCAATCATGGACTGGTCTGGAAATCAACCCAATGCTGGCCAAAAGGAAATGAGAGTGGGCCTTTGGAGGGCTGGTTCCGGACATTTTCAGAGACATACTTGGAAATTGGCAGCTGCTGGTATGATATGTTTGCTGTGGATAAAAATGGAACAGGTTCTTTGGTTAAGGTAAATGTGACATCCTGCGTTACCCTACCTAATCTTTTACTAATTGGCAATGTTGCCTTTGTTGTTGGCTCTGATAATAAGGTCAATGTTTCTTGTTTTAATTGTCTTTTGTCCAGTTGTGTTTCTGCATTTTGTGATGGTCAGTCTTGTAGGTTAGTACATCAACCAGCTTTTCTTGTGATTCCTGCAAATTGATCTGAACCCTGGTATTTGTTGGAAGGATTAGATCTTGCTCTACCAAGGAGTAAACTCATGGTCGGGCTTGTCATTACCAGCATTGTTGCTCTCATAACACTCACAGCCAGTGCTACTACTTCTGTATCAGCTTTAGCACAAGAGGTACAGACAGCCACTTTTGTTAGTCATCCTGCAGAAAATGTAACCAATGCCCTGAGCACGCAAGAGGATTTGGATAGATGGCTAAAACCAAGAACTGAGGCATTATATGATATATTGCATGGGAGACGAGGTACAAGGAATGGAAGTCAGAAGCCATTTGGAATTGTCATGCTAGATATCTGTGGGTTTGTATAACTCCAAAAATGTATAGTGAGAGTCAGCATAATTGGACCAGAGTGTAAAAACACCTTCAAGGTATATGGCATATTAACACTTCTTTAGATTTATTAGCCCTGTGTAAGGAGGTTATAAGTTTAAGAAATACAAAGCTTTTGTCTTTTGATGCTGCTGGCATTGCAGATCATATTCTGAAAAAGTTACAGGCCATTTTCCCTTCATGGTCCTCATTTACTTCTCTCTTATTGGGCACAGCAGGGCTTGGCTTTATGAACCTTTTTATGGCATGTCTCTTACCTGCTGTTTTGAGAGGAACCATCAGAGCTTTTACAGAAGTCAAAGCAAAGTTACATAAATTTAAGCTCCAGTGTCTTCCCTGGCAGAAGTCGGTAGTCAATGACGGGTAAGATTGTCTTGAAAACCTTCTCAACCTAAGACAGGCCATGAATACAAGATTATTTGTGTGCCAATGACGGGTAAGAACTGTGTTTTCCTATGACAGGCACAACTTTCTGCTCCATGACTGATAAAGTGCTGGACTCTTATAGATAAAAAAGACGGGTAAGATTCTCTCAGAGGTGGATCAACCTAAGACAGGGCATGAATGCTAGGATTCATGTACCAATGACGGGTAAGGTTCATATTTCTTAAGGGGATGCCTAAGACAGGCGCCATCTCTGCACCAATAGCTGAGACAGCCTTGGCTTGTATAGATTTTTTTAAAAAAAAGGGGGGGGGAGATGTGTGGAGCACATCTGGAGCTAACTTTGACTGACTTCTTGCTTGTGATTAATCGTGAATGAGTCTGCTGACATCTTTGTTTTCAGTTAAGACATGTGTTATATCCTGCCAAGTTCCTCTGCATACACGTGTGTCCTTGAGAGACTGTCCAAGCCTGAAGGAGATGGGCTTAGTCAAATATAGATAATGGGGTCAAATATAGATACTGGCCCCAGGCCCCTGGAATAAAGACTCTAGGACTCAAACATGCGAGAGACTGTTTTCCTGAAGCAGACACATGAAAGGATGCTTGAAGGAGTGTACTATGACCACACAGGCAGTGAGAGATGAGCACTGAGCATTGGTTTGTCTTGCTCTGTTTCTCTATCCTTCTCTAACAGCATGAATGTATTGGTTCCTCTTACATAGCATCATTGAGCTCCACTTGTGGTAATGCTGTTGAAACTCCCCCCAAGAACTGCTTGTGAGGTTTCTGTGGCAGGTTGCTGCTTCTGCGGCTTTGACTTAGGCCAGTGGTGTCTGCTTGCTGAAAGGACTGGACTGTAGTTGCTGGTTTGTGCCTGGTGTCTGCCTGCCTAGAGGACTGGTCTGTGGCTGCTGAGTCGTATTTGGTGTTTGCTACGGGACTGAACCACTGCCAAAGAAGATCAAGCTCATGCCCCAAGAACTATTGCTGAACAGGTCCACTTCCCCCCTATTCTAATAACTTTTCTCTTCTGCTACCTCTACTGGGTGGTGGCTAGAGGAGAGGTTGAACCCTTATTAAAAGTAGGTTGCAAAAAACTTATGCCTACAGGGCAGTTTACAGAAACAAGGGATTTACATGTGAAATAGTCTAAAAATAGTCTTATTTCATCCTAGCCCATCCCACGTTTAGCGATACCTAGGAACCAAGAGTCTCCAGTTAGAGATGCTGTCGATACACCTCAGGTTAGAAGTAAGGATGACCTGGAAGCTTTATAGGAAAGGGACAGAGACAAAATGTAGCAAGGCAGTGGGGCATCTGGGCGGTCTCAGAATCTTCCCCAAATACAATAAAATAAACCCCAAGCCATGAATGAGACCTTTTATGACCTAACACAGCAAATAAAAGCTTCAGTGCCCGGGGAAGGCCCACAAAACCTCCTCATGTCAGCTGCTTAGCATAATAAATGCCTTGTGGCTTTAAGCTTGGACTAAAGAGCAATTGCCAGCATTCCAACTCTGCTTAGCCTATTAAGATCATTAATAATCTCGTGGGGTGCTGCCCTTACAGTTTTTAAAATACACTTATTGTGGGTTGACGGCGAAGGCATATCTGTTCTGTGGTGGGCAAGTACAGGTTAGAGAACTACAACAGGAGTTGGTTTCACCATATGCACTCTTGAGCTTGAACTCAGGTCATCAAACTTGGCAGTGAGCACCCTCACCTGCTGAGCTGTCATGGACCCCTATGGTTGCACCTTTAAGAGACAGATGAAAGCCATGACATCAGCTTACGCATTCTAACCACTTTCCAACATCCCAGGAGAGATTTTTACCTGTTAGCCAGGGGATGCAGAGGCTGTACTGCTGAGAAACATTCTTTATTCACTAAGGTACGTGTTGAAAAAACAGTGTGCTGTACGCTGATAGATCCGATTTAGCATTGGAAAATGTTGTGGTTTGCCCTGAAGTTATCTGTATTTTGATGCTAATTCCACTGCCCCAAGGACAGCTGCCTAATCAGGAACTGAGGAATCATGTGACTTCACCGAACCACCTCCCCATTGAATTTGTAAAGTATAGGTGAGGGGCAGGTACAGGATAGAAGGAGGCCTGTCATTGGAGGAGAAGGAAGGATGGGCGGGAGAGAAGTTTGAAGGAAGAGGAGGAGACTGGAACAGAGAGGAGAAGAGACAGGAAGAGGAGAGAGTGAGAAGCCATGGCAGGTGGCGTTAAGATTCTGCTCTGTGCCCCAGCTCCGAAAAAAAAAAAAAAAGAAAAAAAAAAAAAAAAAAGATTCTGCTCTGTGTATTTACAGGTTGTTATTAATGTTCCTAAGGGATGGATGGTACCGGGCTTTGTATGTTTGAGTGGGCAATTATATCTTATCAATTGGGTCAAAGATTATTGTGTTGTGTGTTCTTTAATGTGTAGATTTAAGTTATGTAATGGTGTGTGGGGTGACTGGTCTGGGCCGCTGCAGAGTTGGGATGTGTTTCCGCCAAGATATCTAGCAGATATCTTGGGACACCGCGGTGCAGACCTAGTGGGTAAAAGACAATATACTTTTTTGTTTTTATATTTTTACAACAACAGGAAAATACAATAGGAAACCCTAAAAGGGCCATTATTTAGAATCATAAAAGAAAACCCAAAAAGCTTCTATGTAGACTACTATAAAGACTTCACTTTTTTTTTTTTTTTGATAATTTTTTAAAAAACACAGCAAAAGAGGCACTTCTCATATATACCCAACCTACAGGATGCAGTAGAGTCTGGGAGTCCAAGGAAACTTCCAGAAAAGAACTTAACATCTGTCCCAGTCTGCCAAGACCCCAAGAGCATTGAGACCACAGAGACCAATAGCTCCTACTTGGTATCCTGTGCCCAGGACTATTGGAACCTGTAGAGCCAGAGAAGTCTGAGAACATCACCTTTCAACTCAGTACAGTGGTGTCAGAGTTAGTGCTGCTCTCAACATTAGCCAGAGGGGCTTCTTCTGCAGTGGGCAACAGTTCGTGCAGACAACTCTTAATTAGTTCTGAGCATAAGTGGCATCTGGGTGCCCATCCCTAATTAATTAATTCACCCAAGGCTCAGGGGTGTATCATAGAAGATGTGAAAGACTGCGGTGGCCCTGAGGATGGGAAAGAGTGCTAAGAAATTCTGTCTACTGAATGGGACAATGACCACTGCATTCATGAATGTATGGTCATTATAGAGACCTGCACAAGATCAAACTAACGAGATTTGTCACTAGTCCACCAGCAGATATCACTAACAGGTTCAAGAAAAAAATGAAGGTGAGAAGGAGACATGTTGGGAGTGTCAGGAGGAAGTGTGAAGAGAGATGTATACAGCTTCCATTGTGTATACGTGTGAAACTGTCAAAGGAGAAATAAATGATTTAAAAATAATTTAAGGGGGTTGGGGACTTAGCTCAGTGGTAGAACGCTTGCCTAGCAAGCGCAAGGCCCTGGGTTCGGTCCCCAGCTCTGAAAAAAAGGAAAAAAAAACAGGCCTAAAAATAATTTAAAATTATACGTCATTGTTACAATGTATAAAAATAAGCACTTTAGCATAGCTGTTGGGTTTGTTTTAATTTTTCAAAAGCCTCTGAAGACAGTGATCTTGTCTTTAGGTCATAACAGTCCCGAGGTCGAAATAAGGCCATGGATTGCAGAAGTAGGAGCTTAAAAAGTCGAAATGAAAACATGCAGTCCTTTCAGAATGTCTTTAAAATTTATTTCCTTTAAAACCTGTTGGAAAGGAAATGCTTCTTGTTTATGTAGCTTACGACATCTACCATTGCTTTAACATTTCGCCACTGGCGGTAATTTCACACATGTGATGTTTTGGTTCAGTTGGTAAGTGGTGTGCATACGGGAAGTCATTTTGATCCTGTGACATTGGTCACAAGGCCTGATGGCAGGAATCGCTGCTGCCTTCCTTAACAATGTCTTGTTTCTTCGTATGCTTGAACATTTTACATTAAAGATTGTGCGTCCATCCAACAGGGAGCCACAGTATTTAAACTGACCAGCCAAATATTACAACTACTTTGATTGAGGTAGCCAAAATGTGAACTAAAAGACGTAATTAAAACAGTGCAATTTTGTATACCTTAGCATCTGTAGTTTGGTAAATTTACATTAACATGGGGGGGGATCTTAAATAAATCTTAAATAAAAACCCCTTAGGACTAGGGATGTAGATCATTTTGCAGTGTTTGCCTGGCATTTATACAAGCTCTAAGCTCAGGTCCCATCCCCCATACTGCATACCCCAAGCTCATGCCTCTTGAACCACCCTTTGTGAGATAGAAGCAGGAGGAATAGAAGTTCAGGGTCATCTTCAGCACTATAGAGTGAGCTTGAGGCTGGCACAGGTCAAGAACCTCTCAAAACAAAAACCCAAACAACTTAGATTCTAACGCAACTGTGGAGTGAGTTCAAATCAAAAAATAACACAGTAGCAGATGCTTCATTTACTGAAATCAAATTTTTTTTGCTCCCAGTATGGACACAGCTGACCTGCTGCAGGTCCTTTGGGAGTTATGCCTGATTTTGTGTCCTTCATGTGCAGTATGTACTGTCTAATGAA
Source organism: Rattus rattus (assembly GCF_011064425.1). NCBI lineage: Eukaryota > Metazoa > Chordata > Mammalia > Rodentia > Muridae > Rattus > Rattus rattus. The sequence continues at coordinate 218,622,276 of NC_046155.1, read as the reverse complement.
TCATTACCTCATCTCTGGAGCCTGTTACAAAACCTCTAGCCCATAGAGTTCCTTGTGACATTTAGTCTGCTCTAAAACAAAGAATATAGTTGTGCTTGTCATTCAAATTATGCTGATAGCAGATTAAGGTCCTCTTGTATTAAATGACTCAAGCCCAAGTCTTTGGTCTATGAGGATGTATTCAACTATAAGTAGAAAAAGAGGCTTTGTGCTTGTAAGGAAAAAAAAAGAATTCTATAGTGATGACTATCAATTTGCTGTCAGGACATGCCAACTCTCAGTAGTGTGATAAACAACGCTCTGATGTGCTAGACAGTGTTCAACGGCAGCCTGTTTCTCTGCTTTCCGTTATTCGGCCCTTGTCTCATCATTCTGCAACAGTGTGGTTAATTACACCTATTTTGTGTGTTACTTATACATGAGTGTGCAAATGCATGAGCCTACGTATGTACATTCAGAGTCCAAAGCAAGTCAGGTATCTTCCTCTATAACTTTATGCTTTATTGTCTTGAGACAAGATCTCTTACAGAACTGAGGGCTCCCATTTTTGTCTAGGCTGGTCAGCCAGAGAATCCTTAGGATCCACCCAACTGTATTTCCCTAGGATTACTAGCATGCATATTTATGCATAGCCTTTTAGATGGTTGTTAGGGATTCAGTTTCTGGTTTGGCACTAGTATTGCAGACCAAGCATTCTCAATGCCACTCGCTCAAGACTTCTGTTGGAAATTTTAAACAAGCCAGGCAGAGCTGGTCCTCGGGAGGCAGAAGCAGGCAGCTCTCTGAGTTTGAGGCCAGCCTGGTCTACAGAGAGAGTTTCAGAACAGCCAGGGCTATGCAGAGAAACGGTGCTTCATACCCCACCCCCAGCCCCAATAGCAAAACAACAAAAAACTCAAAAATTTTAAACTAAACTTGACATAGTGGTTCAGGCCTGGAACCCTGGATAACATGGAGAGTGAGGCGGGAATATAAAACCTCAAGGTCCGTCTAGGTTGTAGAGCTAATTCAATGTCAGCTTGTGTACCCTGGTCAACACTGAGCCTCAAAACTAAAGAAAGAAAAAAGGGAAAGGAGTGAGGATGTAGCTTGACACACACAGTTCTTAGGTTGACTCCTTAACACTTAAGTGGGTAGGTAGTAAGTGCATAGAGATGGACGGATGGATAGATGGATGGATGGACAGACAGATACATAGGTGATTGATAAATATGCAGAACTTTTTGGAATCACTGTGTACAATTATATAAAATCCTTGAAATTACTGTGTGGTATATCACAAACTAGACCTGCTAGTGTGAGCAACTGATATTTAGATTAATAATTAAGCTAATTATTGATCCATTCAAATCATGCTTACAGTTCCCCAAACACTGAGTACCTTGCAGCATGAGTCACTCATTGTTTTGCACCCAGGACTACAGTCATCTGGGTCAGCTCTTCGTCTTGTGATATGTCGTCTCGGCTTGGCTTTAATCTTTGGTCAGATGTCTCTGTGCATCTCATGTGGGCCCAGCTGAAGAGATGGCTGCTAATTGGCACACGCCTTCTTTGGGGTAATGCCTGAGGTTGAACCAAAGACAAGAGGACCTTGAAATCCGTTTCGAGTATCATAATGTCCTGTGAGTCAACATCATCAGAGTGGGAAACGTACCACACTGCCCTAGTGTGTTCGATTTATGTGGCTGAAGGAGGAAGAGAATAATTGTGCACACTAATTCAGTCTAGTCCACATGGTCACTTTATAGGAACTCTGTCTCTGCACCTGCAGCCCTCTTGTATTGCTAATGTACCCTGAGGGAGGGAGAGTGCCTTCTATAACCACTAAGATTCTCAGAGGAACACAACAGCTGCCATGTAGCTTGACAACCATAAATCTAGAAGCCGGTGTGGCTGGTTTTCCACTTTGGCACAGCTCTGGCTTCTTTATTGGTTTACTTTTAGTATAAAATTATTATTTTATGTATTAGGACCCTCCCATAATGCTAGAGGCCCAACGTAGGGTTTTTGGATTCTGAACAAGCGCTCTACTGTGAGTTACAGCGTCAGCGCTAAGTGAGCTTAAATGAGTTTTGCTTTGGTGTTTTTTGTTTTTGTTTTTGTTTTTGTTTTTTTGTGGTGCTGGGATCAAACTCAGGACGTATACATGCTAGGCAAGTTCTCTACATCTGATTGATGGTTCCAGTCCAATTTTGTTTTGAAATAGTGCATAGACATAATTCTACTACTTGATACTTACACAAATCTATAGCATAAGTGATAATAGATAAAGGCTTCTATTTTTGATACATTTACTTGGCTTACAACATTGCTGAGATATAATAATATGGTCAAGAAATAATTATTAATTAAAGCATATTGTATGTCCTTATTTTCTAATAATTATAACTGATGGAGATGAATAGATTTTTTTTGTAAATATGAAGGCATAATGTTTTGTTTTCATTCCTTTTCTTTTTCTTTTTTGGGTTTTTTTAAAGATTTATTTTATTTATTATATGTGAGCACACTGTAGCTGTCTTCAGACACACCAGAGGGAAGGCATCAGATCCCATTACAGATGGTTGTGAGCCACCATGTGGTTGGGAATTGAACTCAGGACCTCTGGAAGAGCAGTCAGTGCTCTTAACCACTGAGCCATCTCTCCAGCCCCTTTTTGGGTTTTCAAGACAAAGTTTTACTGTGTAGCCTTGATTGTCCTAGAACTCCCTCTGTAGACCACGATGGCCTCAAACTCAGACATATCCATCTGCCTCTGACTTCCACGTGCTGTAGTTAAATGCATGTGCCACCACTTTCGTACTAGTTTAATTTCTTTTGCTTTGATAAAATTACCCTGGCCAAAAACAGCTTAGGAGAGGAAAGGGTTTATTTGGCTTAAAGTTCCAGGTTACAGTTTATCATTGAGGGAAGTCAAGGCCGGAACTGAAAGGAAGAATCTGAAGACAGGTCTGATGGTTATCTCATACGGCATTATTTCTGACCAAGGGATTCACTTCATAGCCAAAGAAGTACCGTAGAACCCATGGAGAATGCTGCTTACCTGCTGGATCCCATCCCAGCTCATACTCAGTTCAGGGCTACCTGCCTAGGAATTGTGCCCTCCACAGTGAGCTAGGCCCTTCTGTATCAATTAACAGTCAAGACAACCCCCTTCCTCCCCCCCACATCTGGCCCCCACAGGCTAGATCTGATCCAGGCAGCTCTTTAACTGAGACCTTCCTCTCAGATTACTCTAGGCTGTGTTAAGTAGACAGTTAAAGCTAGTCAGGGTGTGTGTGCGTGTGTGTGTGTGTGTGTGTGTGTGTGTGTGTGTGTGTGTGTGTGTGCGCACATATGCATATATAGGTTTTTTCCATTAGTATCTTAGTTACACCATTTGTTAGTATTTTACTGTCATGCATCAAACCGTTTTGGAATTTTTGTCCTTTTCAGAGGATAGCTTCTCAAGTTGCCCAGGCTGGCCTCCAAATTGCCGTGTAGCTAAGACAGATAATGAGAGTGTACCACCCTACCTGTCCTGTTTGGTGTGGGTGATAAACAAACTCATCCTTTATATCAGAGTGGAACAATAGTTTGTTGAGTACTCTTTAGAATGCAGTGGGCTACAGTAACTAGAGTAGCTTTTTTTTTTCTTTTGAGACTGGCTTACTTTGTAGCCCAGGCTTGACTCAAACTTGCCAAGTAGCTAAGGCTGGCCTTGAACCCCTGATCCTCCTCAAGTGGATTACTGGCATTTACCATCTCTCCTGGTTTTATGTGGTCTATGAATCAAACACAAGACTTGGCTTGTGCTAGGAAGGCATTCTACCAACTCGGCTACGTCCCCAGCCCTCCCCTTCTCCTTTCCCCTTCCCTTCCCTTTCCTTTCCCTTTCTCCCTTCCCACTTCCTCCCTTCTCCCTCCCTCTTTCCCTCCCTCCCTCCCTTCCCTTCTCTCTAAAATGAGTCTCATTATGAAGCTCTGGCCAGCCTGAAACTCACCACCTTCTAACTGCAGTGGTGTTGCCACCATGCTCTGCTGTGGGAAGTTTGAAGCTTCCCACAGTTTAAATGGAGGGCTGAAGGATGAAATGGGTCTGCTAGACAGCCTGGCAGGGCCCAGGAGATCCATTCATACTTAGTTGTAATGGCTAATCTTTGTGTTATGGTTAATTTTAAAAATGCTACGTGTATGAATATTCTGCCTGCAAGCATACATGCGTACCACAGGCACCCTGTGTTGGTGGACGTTAGAAGACGTAAGCGGATCTCCCTCTTGGAACTGGCACTGCAGACAGTCGTGAGTTGTCCTGTTGTCGCTGGGAACCTAACCCAGGTCCTCTGCGAAGGCAGCACGTGCTTTTAACTGTGGAGGCATTTGTTTCTCCAGCCTGTAGTGGCTAATCTGAATTATCAACTTGACAGAGCTACAATCATCTGGGTGACAAACCTTTGGGAATGTCTCAAGTGCGGCTCTAGATGCTAATTGAAGAGAGAAGACCCACTCTGAATGTGGACAGCCCCATTCCATGGGCCGGTATCTCAGACTCAGTAACAAAGTAGCAGTAAAGAACACCAGCTTTCTTCTAGAACTCTCTGCTTCCTGATGCACTGTGACCAGCCCTGCTTCCTCACCATCATGCACTGTAAGCCCAGGTAATCCCCTCCTCCTCCAAGTTGATTTTTCAAGTATATTTTTACAGCAACCAGAACAGTCCCTCATGCTTCGGTTAAAAGAGAATGTATAAAATGTGCATAATTGCATTATATATGCTATATAATTGGGGGTTTCCCAATAAATGTATGGATTTTTGAATACTGCCTACTCTTCATTCTCATCAACTTTTACATGTTAAAATTCTTTAAAATTGTGATTTAAAAAAAAAAAAGGGTTTGTTTTTTTAAACATGGTCCCACTGTGTATCCTTGGCTGGGCTGGAACTCACTATGTAGTGACCAGAGACTATGTAGAAGACTAGGTTGGGCCTTGATCCTCTTGCGTTTGCTTCCCAAGGGCTGGGCTTGCGGGCATGCTCAAAACTGTAATGTTTTAAGGCTGCATTTACACTTTGTTTTCTCTTCAGACTGGAAGAGTCTTTGTGGGGGTTGGGGGTCAGGGTCTCAAGCAGGCCAGGCTGGCTGGCTTAGTGTTCTAATATTGTGCAGCTAAAAATGAATGACCTTGAATCCCTGACCTCTCTTGTCTCCATCTCTCAACTTCTGAGACCATAGGCGTGTGCCACCACACCCATCCCTTCAATGCTTTTATAGAGGAAATGTTTATTATAACTTAGACACTCACTAATGCCTCATGTGGCAATCATTTTGCCAGAATAACTGAAGACATAAAGAAGAGGACACAAATATCCATGAAATGTCTACCGCATGCACTGAAGATGCTAAAATAAAAGGCTCGTTAAGGCGAGAAAGATTACCATCTCAGAAAAAGAGAAAAGCAGGATCAGAAAACCTAAGCAACGGTTTCTCTTTACTGTAGAGTTAGTTACATTCTTCGAAATGAGCCCAAACCAGAGAAGAGAAGAAAACAAAAGCTGTCCGCTATGGTTGCGGATCAGTAATTGCAGTGTGGTAAAACCATGCTTTATTTAGAGATAAACAAACAACTGTGTGCGTAGGTTTTGCAATGGACGAATCCCGTAGTCTAAAGCCCTGCAGAGGGAATGCCCCAGGTCACAGTAAGACGCCTCAGACCACGGGTTCAGGTTCACAGCCACTGCTAATCCGCATTCAGGCTCGAGGGGAGTTGACAGAGGTCTCTTCCTGTCTGGAATTTGTCCTTGTGGTTGTTCCCAGAGTCTGTGTCACTGACCTTACTCTTGGCCTCTGAAGTCACTTCCCTTATTGATGTCTTTCCTCCTTGGATTACTCCTCCGTGAAGCTGCGAGACTTCGAAATTTCTTGACTTAGAAGAAGCCCCCCAAAACCAGGCACATATGATCTCTTCCATTAAATACATTTCTCAAACAAGAAGTTCTTCTCTGGGTGACAAACAGGATCACAAAGCAAGTGTTTGCTGCTTTTACACCCTACTCCCCCGTGTCCCCACTCGTCCCTGAAACCATCCTCCAAGACATACTTTCTCTGTGTAGCCCCGGCTGTCCTGGAACTTAGACCTGGCTGGCTTCAAACTCATTCACCTGCTTGTGCCTCCCAAGTAAGTGCTGGGATCCAAGGCTTGTGCCCCCACACCCAGCTTACACCCAACTACCAAGCAGCTCACCTTACCCTTAAGGATGTTTTCTGTGGAGAAAACCCAGAGCCACAGATAGGAATAGTCAAGTATTCAAATGCTTTCTAGGGAGAAGGCTAAAGTCCTCAGGCTCTGGGGGAAATAGCAGTAGCTCAGACTTAGGAAATGTGTTGGCCACTGGTCAGTCTAACCTCACTTTCTGGTCAGGGTTAAAGCACACATCAAAGACAGAAGAAACACTTGGGGCCATCCTGGAGGCTCAAGGGCATCGCTGCTCCTTTGAGCTGAGCGATCTTCCCTCTTTGCACAGAACTAGTGCTTGTTTTCTTGGACTGTGACTTCCCCTCACTGGCCTGAGACTATGTGAAAAAACACCCTTGCCTTGCTCTAGGCCCAACAGAAAGGCATTCTTGTGACTTTTACCATGCCTGTCTGCTGTCTAGCATGGTTTCAGGACAAACCTGACTGGGACAGCAATGAGGGGATGAAGGAAAGACAAACATACAAACACACAGAAAAGCTCGGATCTGGTGGAATGGTTTTCTGATGGAGAAAGCATCAAGGAGCTCAGTGTGTTGATTATGCATCATTGAACAGAGAGGTGGGTTTATGCATGCAGCTAAATAATTAGGTGTTGTTATACACAGATAAACAAGAAGTCTGGGTTCATGGTATTCAGCTGGATCAAGAAACTGGGTTTAGCTCATCTCAGTAGGATTAGTCTGTAAGCCATCAGTCTTCAGGATATAAAACGTCTAGGAAAGGAAAGCTATGGTGGACATTTTCCGTATACACTGTCGGCATTGGCAGGTGAGCCAGAGGAAGGCTTGACCATTCCTCTGAGTCTTGGGTGGATGGATGGAGAAGGCTACCATTTTCCCGTGGGTCTGAGGCAATGGCTATGCCTGTGTCAACAGACACTGTGGTAGTTTGAAGAAAAATGGCTCCTATGGATCCATAGGGAGTGGCCCTATGAGGAGGTGTAGCCTTGTTGGAGTAGGCTGACCTTGTTGAAGGAAGTGTGCCTCGTTCTCTTTCTGCTGCCTACAGAAATCAAGATGTAGAGCGCTCAGCTCCTTCTCCAGCACCGTGTCTGCCTGTACACCACCATGCTTCGAGCCATGAGAGTAATAGGCTGAACCTCTGAAACATAAGCAGTTAAATGTTTTCCTTCACAAGAGTTGCCGAGGTCATGGTGTGTCTGCACAGCAATAAAACACTCACTAAGATAGACACGTTCATTTAGGACTTCAGTCCCTCAGGGCTCCCTCTACTACCTCCCCTTGGCTGGAAGAATGAATATCTGGCTCAAACTCTGGTAGGAGAATAACAGATACTCATGTTTTAGCAAAGGTTCTAGGCATACAATGGAGTCAGCTAAGGCTTTAAAAATAAACGGATCCGTGAAGTGTCCCCAGGATGGTTTCTCTAAGTATATCGGGCTTCAGCAAAGCTAACTAAGAGTGGACTTCAGGAAATATCTGATCGTTGTTCTGTTGCCTGGTGAGTAGCTTTCCTTGCTATTTTCCACGCATATGTGTTCACAGGGACAACTGCCTGGAGAGGTTATAGACAACTCCATCTTTAGGAACTCTACGAGTACTCCTGTGAGTGCAGAGGATTGAACTTGGGATATCAAGTTTGGTTAGGCAGGCTTTTATCTGTTGTCTTGAGGGTGTGTGTGTGTGTGTGTGTGTGTGTGTGTGTTTACATAGTCACTTCTTTTTACTTCCTCAGAATAGTGTGAAGTTGCCTCAACTGAAACATTATGGGGTAGTTTCACAGTGGTGTGGAATGGGGCAGGAAATGTGAGGGTATCTCAAGTCTTCTTCTATTTAAATCTTTTCTCCCGAGAGCCTTTGCATGACTCTTGAGGGACCCCGTACCCTAAACTGTACCAATGATGGGCAGCCATGAACCTAGTCCTTAGATGGTAAGCACTCCAGGCAGGCAGGTTCCAAAGCCCTACACTCAACAGGTGGCATCACAGATGGTTGGGAGCCACCATGTAGTTGCCGGGAATTGAACTCAGAACCTCCAGGAAGAACAACCAGTGCTCTTAACCGCTGAGCCATCTCTCCAGGCCTAGATGCTAAGTTTTTAAATCCCAGGTAAGTTTTCATGGTAGCTACAAGCTCTGTTTCCTTTCGAGCAAGTTAATTTAGGTAGCAGGACGTTCCCCTCCAGTTTAAGGTCCAATCTCATGTCACTTTGATTGTAATAATTAGAAAAACCAAGATCTCTCTCAAAGATCAGCATCATCTCAGGGTTGAAGGAAGGAGGAAGCTGCTGACCAAGCCAAGCGATTTTGTATATTTGTTTCTAAGATGTGCTCACATTGTCTCCATCTTTTCCACTCGACCCATGTGCTACTGTCTCACTGCTAATCCTCTTGAGAATATATTTACTTTCTATTTAAAAAAAAAAAAAAAGAAAAGGAATGTCAGATTTGTTTTTTCACAAGGATTAAAATCTGGTCATAAATACAACAAAATATACTTCTCACTGTACATTTGTAAATCGGATTTCTTAGGCAGTCCTCATTGAATTTGACAAAAGAAAAAAAATCTTTTCTTGAACACTTTAGAGTTTCTAGAGAATAAATTACTATTGTCAAAGAACGGTCTGCTTCCCTTTGGTTGCAAATGTGTTTGCCTATAAGCTGCAAGGCAGAAAAGCTACACAAATAAAGAGTTTATTTGACTCAAGCAATATGGTATTGGGGACAAGTTTCCAGAGCTGAGTGGTCACCTAAACCGTATTTTCATGTAGATCCCATGGTTTAAATAGTTGAAAGGTAGCTTTATGCTACCATTATGTTATTGAACCAAAATAAGGGAAAGGAAATACAATGTGCAAACAAAGTTTAGTGCAGTCTGTTTTTCTGTCTGTCTCTCCCATTCCCTTTCTTCCTCCTTCCCTGTCTCTCTCCTTTTCTCTCCCCCTCCTCCTCTCTCCCTCCCCCTCCTGTGTGTTTTGCGGGGGGGGGGGGGGATGCATGCCTAGAGGTCAGGTGTCTGTCTTGGTCACTTTCTACCTTATTTTTTCTTTAATTTTTATTTTTTTAAATGTGTATGGGTGTTTTGTTCACATACATGTCTGCATATCATATGTGTACCCGGTATCTAAGAGACCAGAGGAGAGCATTGGATCCTCTGAAAGGTTGTAATCTGCGTGTAGGTGTTGGGAATCGAAGCCCTAGTCTGCTAAAAGAGTAACGAGTGCCCTTAACCTCTAAGCCCGTGGTTCTAACCTTCCTAATGCTGCGACCCTTAATACAGTTCCTCATGTTCTATTGACCCTTCAACCATAAAATCTTTTTGTTGCTACTTTATGAATTGCGGTGTAAATTTATGATACACAGGGTAATCTGATATGTGAATTTCAGAGGGGTCAAGACCCACAGGTTGAGAACCTCTGCTCTAAAATCTCTTCGTCCCCACCGCCCTATTTTTTGTATAAGACAGGGTTTCATGGAACCTGAACCACATCAATTTGGCTAGATTGGTTGAACTAATTGATTGGCCAGAATCCACCTGTCTTAGCATCCTGAAGCACTAAGGTTTGGACCGCACACTACACCTTGCTTTTATGTGGGTGCTGGGATTTCAATCTCAGGTCGCCATGCATAAGCGACACACTCTTCACTGGCAGAGCCATTGGTCCAGCTCCACCAGAAGAGTATTTTTAGAAGGCTTTCTGGAATCCCTCAGGAGACATTCTGTTTAGGCTTCATTGGCCAGGATAGGTCACATGGGCATCCTCCTTGGTCACATGGGCATCCCTCTTCCGTTCCAGAGTGCATCCCAGACAGCGTCGCTCTCTGGTCTGTCTGCGTACAAAAGAACGCTGATTAGAAAGGTAGGCAAACCCATGCTGACTGAGCTGGCTTTTCATACCTGCCACCACTGACGCGGGCTGCCTCCCGAGGCCTTGTCATGTGCAATTGCTTTAAACAAACACAAAGTTCCAGTTTAAGAATGCAATGTCCCCGCCACTTATTTCCTCTTTTAAATGATAGATTTGGGCTGTCTTGTCTCTAAATAGCCGCATTTATAGCTTATGTTTTGAGAGTTGCACATCTCCAATCAAATGACAAAATGAAGGAAAACAGCTTGTGACCTCTGGGTTTCGGTCATTTGGGATTTTTTTTTTTTTAAACCAAGACAGACAGTTGAGTATTTTGGAACATTCTGGTGTTTATTTATTCAAGACTAAAACAGAACCATTAAGAATGAACATATGACCAAAAAAAAAAAAAAAAAAGAACAAAAAAGTTAAAACATACATTTCTGAAATTCCCTTGAGTTTATCGAACAAGGGCAGTTTCAACTGAAGAACTTTATTTCTTTGGAGGCAAGCATTTTATCGATTTATGTGGGCAGACTTTCATGAGATTTTTTTTTTTAATGAGGACATCTGAGCATTGCTGATCACAGAACTTTGACAGCATATCCTTTAAATTTAGCTACAGGGCAAACTCCAGCCTTAAATTTTTTTCTTTGTTATGTATTTTTTATTGATTCTTTGAGAATTTTATACATGCGTTTAATGTCTTTTTGATAATTTCTCCGCTTAACGTTTCCCAGATCTACATTAAGATCCCCTTACCTCCTAACCCCCACCCAACTTCATCTCCCTTTTTTAAATAACCCACTGGGTCCAATTTGCACTGCCTGTGTGTACTCACGGGTATGCAGCCGTCCATTGGTGTATGGTTGACCCATCAGGGACCACACCCTTAAACAAAACTGACTCTCCATCTCAGAGAGGCTATCCGCTATCAGTAGTAGCTCTTTTGCTAGGGGTGGAGGTTGGTGAGCCCTCTCACCTCCCTCCTCCACTGTCAGCCGGCTTAATCTTGTACAGATCTTGCGAAGGTGGGCACAGCGGCTGTGAGTCCATGAGTGGTCTTATCATACCCAAAAGAGACTATTTCCCTTAGGTTCTCCCTGACCTCTGGTTCTTCGTATCTTTCTGCCTTAGCTCTCACAGTAGATCGTCCCTGAGCCCTGGGGATGGGGCATGACGTAGATGTCCTATTTGTTGGTGGAATACTCCACAGATATAGTCTCTGCACTTGGGCCAGCTGTGGGCTTCTTTGTGAATCACGGTCCACTGAACAGAAAAAAACTCAGATGAAGTGTGGGGGCTTTACCAGTCTATGGGCACGGAGATGTGAATTTAGAGTCAATCTGATACTGTATCCATTTAGCAAAGTAATAATTGTGGGCTCACCCATAGAACCTGTGAGCTCCCCCTCTGCGGGTTATTTACACTACCTGGCGTGTGTTACCTCCTGTGGAGTGGGCTTAAGCTGTATCAACAACTGGTTGCCCCCATAGCATTTGGGAGACTTTTATGCCCTTGGGCATATTTTGCCATTCTGGTTGTGGCACCTAATCTTGTTGTAATTTGTTATGCCATGTTTGGTTGATATCCCTGGGAGGCCTGCTCTTTCTTTGGTAGGCAGTGGGAGGAATGGGGGAGGAGTGTATCTAAGGTGTTTGTGGGTGGTTGAGGAGGTGGGACTGGGAGAAGTGGATGTAGGGGAAACTGCACTCAGGATGTAATGTCTCTCTCTCTCTTTTTTTTTTCTTAAAAAAAAAAAAAGCATAAATAAAAAAAAAAATCAGGGGCTGGAGAGATGGCTCAGGGGTTAAGAGCACTGACTGCTCTTCCAGAGGTCCTGAGTTCAATTCCCAACAACCACATGGTGGCTCACAACCATCTGTCATGGGATCCGACGCCCTCTTCTGGTGTGTCTGAGAACAGCTACAATGTAATTAGACACATGAAATAAATAAATCTTGGAAAAAAAAAGTTTAAAAAAAAATCAGGTTGTAGATAGCTCTGTAAGGCATTTTCTTAACTAGTGATTGATGGTGGAGGGTCCAGCCTGGTCTCTATAAGAAAGCAGGCTGTGCAAGCCATGGGGAGCAAGCCAGTGAGCAGCACCCCTCCATGCCTCCTGTAATATCAGTTCCTGCCTCCGGGTTCCTGCCATGCTTGGGCTCTGTCTGGAGTTCCTTTAATGCTAAACAGGGATGTGGGAGTGTAGGTCAAATAAACACTTTCCACCAACCCCACCATCACCACCACCACCACCTCAACCAACCAAAGAAACACACTCCCCAATTCAGACAAGCTCAAAACTCAAAGCAAGGGCATAGTGGTACACACTATGGAAGTGTTAGTTCTAGCACTTGGGAGACAGACACAGGAAGAGCTCCATAAGAGTGAGTTCCATAAGCGCCCTTGCTACACAGAAAAACCCTATAAAACCAAAAACCAAAAGGAAGGAAACAAAAACAAAAAAAGAAAGAGCTAAAACAAACAAAAAACATGCAGAAAAAAAATACTCATACACATAAGACAAAATAAATCTTTAAGATCTCGTCTGAAAAAAAGATTCAACTTTGATACAAATAATAGAAAACTTACTTGAGCCAGCATAGACAAATAAATTGTAATGTGTTGTGCCTGTAACCACACTGTGGTGAAGGGCCTCAGCCAGCCACGTCTCAAGATACCAGCACATATGGTCAGAACTCTGACAGGCCTCACTGCTGTTCTGTTGTGCTCTTCCCCTGCAGGGCAACTTCTTTAAGAGGCCAACATCTTCTGGTTTAAGTCTTTTATTGAACATATAGTATGCAAATATCTTTATTAAGTCTATAACTTTAGGGGTTCTTTTCTTTTTAACCCTTGTAAACCTTGACTCAGCGTAGAGCACGGGTAGCTCAGCTTATTCTGAGGACTGTACTTCCACTGAGGGAACCACAAGGGAGACAGCCGCGGACCAGGAAAGTGGGTGAGGGTAAGGAACAGTATGGTTCCAGGGCTGAGCTCTCTGGTCTACCCCACTGGTCTGCAAATGGATCATAGCAATGAGACATTCACTGGAACAGGCTGTGTCCAGAACAAGGGTCACACTGCTTTAACATAAAGCACTCCCAGCTCCCAGGGTAGTGCACACAGGCCTAAACGTTCTCATAGCTCACAGCCATATGCTCTGCACAGCTGACGACTGGGTCTTGCTACTCAGTATCCCCACATCAGTTAATGCCATACCATCCAAAGAAGGGACAGCAGACCTCCAGGCAACTTCACATGTCTGTCCTGAGGAAGAGACAGACATCCTCAAGATGTGCTTCCCTAGAGATGGCAGTGTTTCTGGTCCAACCCATCCCGTTTCCCACACCGCGCCGGGAATACTTTTTTCTCTCTTTCCACTCCTCCTCCCTCACTTCCTCATCTTTCACTACCCCTTCTTCCTCTTCCTTTTCCTCCTCTTCCTCTTCTCTTTTCTTCCTTTTCCTGGTTGGTTGGTTTTTGTTTTGACACGATGTTTTAATATAGCCCAGGTCGGCCTCAAATTTGTGATCCTTAGCCTTCACCTCCCGAGTGCTGAGAATTTGAGGCCTCAGCCTCCATGTTTAGCACTAAGCAATGGTTTCTTAAACACAATTCTGCTGCCGCCATGATGCACGAAAAACCAGGCTAAAATAATATTTTAGACTTAATCAGAATTAAACACTCCTTGAGTGGGTTTGGTGTGGCACCTGCGTGTATCTTCATTGTTTGAAAGGCTCAGAAAGTGAGATTAAGGTCACCGTGGGCTGCATAGAGAGAATGTTTGCCTCAAAACAAAAAGACTGAGGAATGTGGCCCCAAGGCCGCGTGCTTGAGTATCATGCCCTAGGATATTTGTAGTGAGAATTTTTGGAATTTTGTGTTTAATAAAAAAAAACAAACAAACCAGAAATATTGTAAAGTATGCTTTCGTTTTAATCCCTGGTGTGGGATATGGGGCTGCTTCAGGTTGTCCACAGCAGCTGACTGTGATTTGCCTCATGCTCTAGCGGGGGTGCAGTTTTGCCAGCTGCAGGTAGTTTCTGCGATATTTGGAATTGTGGGGACTTATCAGAGGTTGTATAAATGCTAGGACCCTGAGAAGGTCGGTCGTTTGTTGGCTGGTTGTTGGTCGTTGCTGGTTGCCGTTGGTCACAGTGTGTTAAGTAGTCATGCACCAAGAAGAAACAAGAGGAAGAAATTAGATACCCTGATGGTGAAGATCAAACTTTCCCAAGGAAGTTGATGACTCTAATCAGCTCAGTCTAATGATAGTGTCACCCCTTTCTGACACCCGACTTTTTCAGGGGTCTCTTTCCTTTGCTCTCTATCGTTTTTTCTCTCTTATCTAGTGTTAGGGAGTTAAAAGGGTAGCAGAAATAGGGTAGAGAAGGGTGAAAGAAATAACCCACCAAGTAGCAAAAGACAGGCCACAGCTCTTTCAAAGCCCAACTCTGCTCTCAAAGATTGTTACCATGAGAAACTTTACAGTTATAATCAATCAATTCCAAGATAACTTTTGTAAACTGTACGTTTTAGTTCTTTCTCTTTGGCTATAACAGAATTTCCCACCAGAGTAATTTCTAAAGACGAACGTCTAAAACTATGAACTAAATAAGTCTATCATCTTTAGAAGGATTGTGGTCTTGACATTTGCTTGGTTTCTGGTAAGAGGCCCATTTAGCTTCAGCTCATGGTAGAAAGAAAAAGGACAGGCTGCAGCGTAGGGAAGAGAATTTCAGGTACAAGAGTGTGAGGGTACAAGAATGCTGGCCTTGCTTGATAACCAGCTCCCTCAAGAGCCATCCTGCCATGAGGGCACAACCTCCATGACCTAATTACCACCCAAAGGGCCAACCTCCCAAGATCTCTTCATTAGCATAAAATCTAAACATGATTCGTCAAGGGGACCAAGCATTTCTGAACCACAGAACAGTGTAGGATGTGCGTGGAAGTTTAAACACTATTATGTGCATATGAATATGCAGTTATTCTAGTACTACCTGTTGGAGAGATGGTTCTTTTTCCATGACTACCTCTACACTTTTGTCAAAGGCTAGTTGTTCATAGATACATGAATCAATTTCTTGTTGCTCTGTTTATTGGTATTCATCAATAACACAGAGACTCGAGTCCCACAGTTACTTGCTAAGTGGTAATTAGGCAGAATTAGCCTTCCAATTTGTTGTATTTTGTTTTTCAAAGTCGTTTTTAGCTGTTAAGGACCTTGGCATCTTCATAACAACTTGTCAGTTACTACCAAAATGACAGCTGAGTTGTTTTTTAATCTTTATTTATTTATTTGCTATGAACAGGGTCTCACTGTGTACCCCAGGCTGATTTTAAAGTTGGGTTTCCGTTACCTTACCCTACCAAGTGCTAAGTTATAGGCACGCACTGACCATATGTCCTGTTTAGAGGGTTTTTTTTTTGTTTGGTTGGTTTTTTGTTTTTGTTTTAATTTAGGTAAAGTAGTTCAGGGGTAGCACAGACCTATGTATAGTCTCTGCACCAAGTACATGAAGAAAGGAGGATTGAGAGATCAAGATCATGATCAACTAGATAATTGAGACCTGTCTCATATGTGTGTGTGTGTGTGTGTGTGTGTGTGTGTGTGTGTGTGTGTATGTGTGTATTAGATAAAGTTAACAGGACAACTAGGTTCAGTGGCATGTACCTATAATCCCATCCACTCAGGAGGCTGAGATGAAACATTATGAAGTTATGATCATCTCAAAAGATTTTCACGGTGTTGGGGATTTAGCTCAGTGGTAGAGCGCTTGCCTAGCAAACGCAAGGCCCTGGGTTCGGTCCCAGCTCCGAAAAAAAGAAAAAAAAAAAGATTTTCACATGATGTATAACTTAACAATTTAATCTTCCTTCCTTCCTTCCTTTTTTCTTTCTTTCTTCTGTTGCATTTAGCTTTTGCTACCCTGCCTTGCTCCAGGAAGAGGCTGTGCTACTAATCCCCACCCAGTTTCCCTTGAGTCCATGGATAAATGACATAGACACACAGTTGTTCAATTTCAACTTGCCTTTGGATACAATTGCTGGGTGCTACTATCTCTCGCTTGGAAAAGTGTGCCCTTAACAATATTCTTATTTCCGCACCTCCCACCTGCCCTAAACTTTAGTTGCTAAGATGCATCTAGTCCCTGCTAAACACCCCTGACTACCCACCAATAGGAGCAGTCACAGACCACCCCTCCTCCCCAGGCCTCACATGCTGCTTGCCTTTTCTCTCTCTCGTCTGTTGAATTCCTCCTTCCTCCCTTGCATCTGTCTCTTTTCCTCCAGGGACCCAGAAGTCTCACCTATTCCTTCTGCCCAGCAATTGGCCCATGGCTTCTTTACTGACAGATCAAGAACCAATTGGGGAACAGGACCTTATCATCAGATCCACTCACCTTTTCTGTCCAATTAAAAAAACTAAAACCTCTTCTCCCAGACATAAATTGAACAAAAGCATAACAATCATGTAAATTACACGGTATGATATACAAATGACACCCATAATATTTGTCAATTAGTAAAGTATTCTACCACCATTTGTAACTTAAAGAATTATGATACTATATCTAGATTATGTTTAGATTTAACCTGTAATGCTATCTGAAAACCATGTCTTCCACTCTATAACCTCTTTCAAAAATGTTAAACAACTTGAGTTTGATTATGAGACTAAAACTAGTCTTCAACCCTTCTGAAATCTGAGAAAAACTTAAACATTACATGGGTATAGAGGAAACACCAAACATAGCTTCTCAAATGTAAACAACTACAGAGACAGCTGACTACTTGGACAACCCCCTAATTCCTTAAAAGGTTGGAGTATTAGCTTTCTGGCCTAGACCTTTGCAAAGCAGAATTATTAATGACTCCTTACCCTGTCTTGGCAGAGACAACAGTTAACTATCCTGCAAAATGTGTCCTTTTCCTGGAAAGTATTTTGTCAGCATATGAAATAGGCAATTTCTGACAAGAAATTTCTGTCAATTTCTTGACATAATAAGCAACCTCATCCTGAGGGGATGATGCCCAATTTCTTCTATGAACCAAGAAGAGGGTGCTGTCAGGAGCAGATATGTCTCTTTGTCAAATGATTAAATAACATTAAATGTCACATTCTGTGGATTTCTGATGTTTTTCAAGACTTTCTCTCTCTCTCTCTCTCTCTCTCTCTCTCTCTCTCTCTATCTATCTATCTATCTATCTATCTATCTATCTATCTCCAAGAGTTTGCTATCTGGCCCTTAACTCATATTGCTTAATCATCTAAAAACAGTTAGTAATAGTAGTTATTAGAAGGACTGGGTCTAAGCTTTGTTTTCTTAAATGAATTGCATAGGCGCAATACCTAATTAAGAGTAACAACATTAATTAATTTCAAAATTTGTATCAACATAAGAAATTCATACCAACGAAAACCTTAAATCTGTGTCAAAATAAATCCCATACCAATGTAAAAAATTATAACTTCAATTTTGCATCAATTAAAAAGATTTCTACCATTTAAGATTATGGCCACACAATCAATTCCACCCATTTCCTCCCTGTTCAAAAATATGAGCATTCCCAAGTTGTCCCTTAAAATGGCAACTTCTATAATTTATAAAATAACCATTACCAGACCTCCAAACCCAGGGAATTGGGCCGATGACTCTCCATAACTTCTTCTTGCTGAACAGGGACAATGAAAAATTCTTTAAAGGTGTGGGGATGGATAGGAGAATTAGAAAATTTGGTTAGACTTGAGAAAGCTAGCTTTAGCATCTGTAATCCAGTTTCTGTATGCTTAGGAAGCCCAGAACTTAACTGAAGTTCTGACTAGATTCATCTGAAAGGTTGAATGAGGCACAATGACCTGGAATCTGTGACAGTCCCCGAAGCTGAAGCTGTTTTGGGCAGCAACCAGAAGCAGGGATCCAAGCAGGTCAGTTCAGCTTGTCTGAGGATGAATCTCACCAAAGCTGTTCACTCTGCAGTATACAAATATCACAATCAAAATTTTAGTACCATTAAGATATCCATATAGAGTGTGCAGGGTGCAGAGATCAGTTAAGGATAAAATTCTGCTTCTTGTTTGAGCAGGTGAAAGACAGCTGTCGTTTTTATAGTTTAATTTTGCTAATAATCAATTATAATAACTCTTCATTCTTGTCATGTGAAAGATAGTACAAAGAATCTCTACCTGTCCTGTTTGATTCTCTTGAATTTTTCTAGTTCTTTACTGGGTCTCCCCTGTCATATCTGATCAATATCACTCTGGAAGGGCTCCAGAGCCTATTTTCCTTTCCTGTCACACAGATGTAGAGTCCTTCTCCCAAAATGGCATGACCTTGGTCCAATAACTGGAAATCATTAAATGTTTAGCTTGACCTTTCTCCCAGATGAATTTCAATATAACTACCAAACTCAAAATCATACTCATTTTGATAATTAAAACAATTCAAAGCAAATAAAGCAATCTAAACAAATAACATCTGTTGAAAAAGTGCTTCTACTGTCCCCTGCCCCAACCTTCATGAGATCAAGTCCTAAATTATTCATTTATATCTGTCTATTTACTGTATGAGCCCATTTCCAGGTTCTCTCTCTATATAATTCTCAAGGTCTAAGTTTCTACTGTATGAGATAGGCTAGGCACCCTATCCCCTGCCTTTGATCTAATTTTTTAAGATTGATTAATATTTTAATATCTATTCTTCTTCTGCTTACTATATAAGCCTATTCTTAAGCTTCTAATCTGTCATACCAGAGTAATCAACCCAGAATTCCTGTGGAGTCCACGTTCAAAGAATTTGAGTATCACCCTGGCATAGACCTTTTTAGATTTGCTTTAAAGCATTATTTCATTCAATATCACTAACTTCTCCTGTCTGAGAGCTTAATATCTCTATATACGTAAGACCATTGAAACTATGACCATTATACTCCTTTCTATCCTTAAAAAGAATTAAAACTTTTAGAATTCTATCCTTTGACTACCTGCTTGCAGGAAGCACACAGCTTTAGCTTTTATTGTCTGGCTGTCTGCCTCAGAGCAGCCATCCTGTCTCTTTTCACAGCAGGAGATCTCAGCATCTGTGACCTGCTCTCCCTGTGTTCCTTTGCCCAAGTTTTCCCACATGCTGGAGCCCCCATGTGACTCACTCTGCTCTGCTCTCTGAGAAACAAATTTTTCCTCTTCCTGGACTTATATTGTATGTGATTTGTTGGAGAATTCCTAAATTAATAGTGGATTCTCACCTTCCACACCTGGCAGTCCTGGAACTCCGTTTACAGACCAAGCTGGCCACAAAAGTCACAATGCTGGAATTGAAAGTGTGTGCTACCATGCCTGGATAATTTAGCTTTTTCTTAAATTCAGTACATTTTACTCACAATGTTGTATTAGCATCAGTATTATTTAATTCAGAGCATTTTTACCCCCTTGCTCCAGAACGTCCATGTGTCCCATCAGCTGTCCCTTCCCAGTAGGCTCCCATCACACTGCATCTGTGAGTTTGTGCATTTGGACCTTTTGTGTAAATGAAATCATAGATCCTGGGAAACTGTCTCAGTGGTTAAGATGCTTGCTGCACAGGCACGACAAATAGAGTTTGTATCCCAACATCCATGCAACAAAACAAGAGTGCTTTATATGCCCTGCACCAAAGTAGGGCAGAGACAGATTGCTGGGGATTGCTCACTTCCACCACACTCAAAAAGTGTGAGCTTCGGGTTCATAGAGAGAGACTGCCTCAAGGATTAAGTGAAGAGTGGTAAAGGAGGCACCCAGTGTCCTCTGTGAGCATGCACCATTTGTACACATATAGCATGCACACACACACACACACACAGACACACACACGCACACAAAGACAGACAAACAGACACATACATATATAAAGACATAGACACAGACACACACAGACATGTACAAAGACATAGACACAGACATAGACATAGACATACACAGACACACACACACACACAAAGACAGACACACACAGACACATACAAAGACATAGACACAGACACACACAGACATAGACATAGACATACACACACACAATGACAGAGACACAGACACACACAGACATAGACATAGACATACACAGACACACACACACACAAAGACAGACAAACACAGACACATACGTACACAAAGACATAGACACATACAAAGACATAGACACATACAAAGACATAGACACAGACACACACAGATATAGACATAGACGTACACGGACACACACACACACACAAAGACAGACACACACAGAGATATACACAGACACACAGACACAGACACAAGACACACACACAATGTAAAGTCAGAATAAAAGAAATGATGTGCTATATGCCTTTAAACTTTTCTTCCAGTGCTTGAGATTAACCTGGGACTTTGTACATTCACAATCACCAAGCTATTCCCCAGGCCTTCTTCCATTTAGCCTAATGTTCTCATGCTTCATACACGTTGTAGCAGGTATCCCCTGGTTGACAACACATTGCTTACATACACCAGTTTGAGGAGAATTGACACTCATGCCCCCGCCACCTTGCTTCTTTGAGACAGCAGTTAGTTGGTGTCAATTCATGATTCTCCTGCCTCCAACCTCAGTGCTGAAATGGTACGTACCACCATGCCTGCTCGAAAATTGAGAACTTAATTACATCGAACGTTCCATCCCAGGGAAAATGTATTTCTTTGTAATTCTTCCTTAGTTTCCTTCAGTAACACTGTATTGTTTTGTTTTTACATATTTTATATTACATAATTATGATTTTACATTAAGCATTACATATTTATTATTCAGCGCATGTGTGCGGTGCATGTATGTGCATGTGTGCACAGGTATGTGGGGCATATGTGCTATGGCATATATTTCGAAATCAGGAGACGACTTGTAGGTATTGGCTTTCTCCTTCCATCAGTGATGAAATCAGGTCCTCAGCCCTGATGTGAAGGCAACTTTACTTGCAGAACCATAACGTGGATGTTTTGAAAATATTTATTCTTCTTTATTGCTAATATATGGAAAGATGTTTTTGTATGTTTATTCCACTGGGCTTTGAGTTTTTAAATTAATTTTTATTTTATATGTGTGGATATTTTGCCTGCATGCATACCTACTTGCAGGCAGTGCCTACAGAGATCAGGGGGATAGGATCTTCTGGAACTGGACGTACAGGCTGTTGTGAGCCACCATGACCCTGGGTGCTAGGATCAAACCTGGGTCCTCTAGAAGAGCAGCCAGTGCTCTTAACTCCAGAGCCATCAACCCAGCCGCTTGGCATTGTTTTGGTTTCTATTTCCTTTCTGATTTTAATTCCTTCCTCTGCTCACTTTGGCTTTAATTTGCTTTCCTTCTTCAAATCCCTTAGTGTAGAAGCTTTTTTTTTTCTCCATTAATTAACTTATATCACTTTACATCCCAACCACTGGCCCCTTCCTCCTAATCTCCCTCTTACACAGCCCTCCCCATCAAAATAGAAGCTTTAACCAAATTACAACATTTTTTTTTCTACTACAGGTCCATATTATTATAATTTCCCTTCCAAATCGTGATTTAGCTTTCATTCAGGTCAAAATACTTTCCAATTTCCCTTTTCGATTTGCCCCCGTCCTGCGTGAGAAGGAGGACTATTTTGTTTCCAAATAGTTGAGGGTTTTTCAGAGAGCTTTCCATTATTGATTTCTAATTTAATTCTACTGTGGTCTACAATTCTGTGTGATTTGAATCCCTTTTCATTTTATTAAGACACTTTGGCTGCCAAGAATAAGCTCTGCTTTCCTCAGTGTTCCACGTATAACTAGAACAAACGTGTATTTTGTAGCTGTTGGCTGAGTGAGGCGTTGTGTAAGCACCAGGCCAAGGTGGTAGTGCTGTTCAGATATTGAACATTTTCCTTGATTTCCTGTCATTATTTCTTGATTAGGGGTGTCGGTGAGGAAGAGTTTTTTTTTAAGACAGGGACTGATATACTGGCCTAGAGTTTTTTTTATATAGTTGAAAATAACCTTGAACTTCGAATCCTCTCCTGCCTATACTTTACGAATGCTAGAAATATAAACAGTATCCCCTCCCTGTCGTATGTAATGTTGCATATTGAATCCAGAGGTTTGTGCATCTTAGGTAAGCACCCTTCCAACTGAGCCACACCCCTATCCTGTAGTAACATCACTGAGAGTGGGACGTGAAAGATGAGGTTGGTGACGGAAGATACTTAAGGAGAGATGTATGTTGGCTTGCAGTTCTAAGGGATGCGTTACATTAGAAGGTGTAACCATACTTTCTGGCTACTCTATTGGTTTTTATATCTACCACCCTTCTCTACCCCAGTCCCTTCCAGCACCCCAACACTAGGTAGGAGAGAAAGAAGGTTAGCGGGAAAAGAGTGCATAGATCTCTTTAGACTACTTACTTCCTGCTGATTAGGTGTTGAATACCCTGGCAAGTCTAGTCTCTGTAGTCAGGATATCCCATTTCTTCTCATACCGTTGCTCATGACCACTTGACAGACTGCAGCAACAGGATCCAGCGGCAGCAGGGGGAGCAGCAGCCCCTGCAGCTCCTGGGGCTCTGGCATTTTTATACCCAGAATTCCAAACGTAAACTATCTTCAGCTAGCAGGATCACGCCCCTGCCAGAGCACGAGACAAATCATAGTCAGCTCCTGTGGGAAATCTGAAGCAGCCCCATGTTCGACCACTGGGATTAAAACCAAATCATGTTCACATAAATTAATTGGAGTTTGAACGAAACCAAATTTGTCATTAAAAGTAGAGATGGGATTCCATTGGAGGGGCATCTGGTCACATTGCATCTTCAGTAGAGAGACAGGGCGTGATGAATAGGACAGGAAGTGGGTTGCACTAAAAAACCTTGAGCCCTGCCTGCAGTGACTCACTGCCTCCAGCAAGGCCCCATAACCAGCACTTTCTATACAGTATATTAAATAAATACCACAAAATATTACACATCGGCTACACTTCTTAACTGAAAAGGATGAGTCCTGGCATGGCCCCCAAGAAAGGTGTTGCTTTAGCCTAACTAAGCCTTCATACTTAGTAGGAAAAGAGGATAGAAGGACATTCCACAGGATTACTTTCTTGGATTGTGGAATGTTACTCAGTGGCAAAATACTTGCCTAGCCTGCCGGAAGTCCCAGGGTTTGGCATCCGGAAGCCCCAGGGTTTGCCATCTCTGCACCACACACAAAAGAAATAAACGATGCTCTCATGCATGAGGCAGCATATACCAACTAGAATTTTAGAAACGGTCCTAATTTACTTTCTGTTGCTATGATAAACACTGTGACAGAAGCAACTTGGGGAGGAAAGAGTCTATTTGCCTTGACCTTGCCAATCAGTCGTTGAGGGAAGCCAAGGCAGATCTCGAGGCACGAACTCAAGCAGCGACCACAGGGGAAATGCCGGTTAGTGACTTGTTCCCCATGACTTGCTCAGCCTGTCTTATAGGGCCCAGGATTACATGCGGAAAGGTTGCCCTGCCCACAGTGGGACGAACCCTCCTACTTCAGTCATTAATCAAGAAAATGTTTCACAGATCTGCTCACACACCAGTTTGACGGAGGCAATTCCTCCACTGAGGCTCCTGTTCCCCAGGTGACCTAAGTCTGGGTCAAGTTGTCAAAAACTAAACAGCCCATTGGCATAATGTTTCCATATCCAGACTCCTGAGTCTGATGGACTACGCTGACACCTAGCCTGTCTGTCCATCACCCTTCCAAATTTGTTTCTTATCTGCACAATGGTGATATTGACAAACCCATAGTCCTGTTTGTAGATACTAAGATAAACCATGTGCAGCCCTTGGCATCTGGCCCAATAGGATGTGTGCCTTAAAAATGTCAGCCATTTTAGAAGAAGGAAGCCACTGACTTATTCCAGGAGGACACTTCCTGTTTTTCAGTTCCTGCCCTTCAGTTTGAGGCCCTTGATGTATATGGAGCCAGGAACACAATTCAAGTACAGACAAGTTTGCAGACAGAGTGTAGTATTTGGTCCCGTGGGCTTGTGGGCAAACTTATCCAGGGCATATGTCGTCTTTGCCGGCTTCCTATACGTGACATGGTATCGCCACCCACAGCTGTTAGGAGCTGGCAGCCATGACAGCTCTGGCAGCCACGTGCTGGATGGTTAAGCGAATCTGGAGCTGATGTCTTTACTCAAAGACATAATTTGGAACCTGCAGATCATGTAAACTAAACCACTACTGTAGAGAGCAGGAATCCAGGGGTAAAATTATAGCTTCTCAGAATTACGCTCCACATTTCTCTTCGGCTGCCTGGTTGGTTCCAAGTATAATTGAGATGTTGACTGTGGGCCACAAAAATGGAGGTGGCTTTGAGTACCAAGCTGTCTCATGAGTTTCTTTTCTCCCTTTGAGGCTTCCTAGCAGCCAAGATTAGCAAACATGGCTGGGTTTCGAATTCCTGGGTTCAAACTACAGAGAAAGTGTTTTTTGAGGATTATAAAATATGCTCTTATTTGACAACGGTCCAAACCTAAAAATTATACTGGACATGTACTTTTTATGGTGTTACCACATTGGTTACTTTTTAGTGTACTTTGTTGTGAAAAGGAAGATAATGGGGTATTAAAAATCCATTAGAGGCAAATCATTTTAAAGGTTGTGTTTTTGACATCTGAATTGTATATTATTACCAAGTTTCTGTAGCTCATCAGATAATATGAATTATGGCTAAATTATTAATGGCAGTTAGAACCTAATTTTTAAAATTGCGGTTGGGCTTATTTGATATTAAAATTACTTTATTCACATTATATTGCCATATTATTTTGATACTAATATTACATTGAAGACTCAAATGAACACACTTTTCTTTTTTTCAGTATTATGCAATTAAAGCAGAGAGTGGGAAGCTGGGGAGGTGGGGCATTCAGTAAAGTACTTGTTGCACAAGCATGAGGACTTGAGTTAGATCCCTAAAGCCCATGGAAAACAGCCTCCTGTGGTGTTAAATTCCTCTAATCCAGGGTTTTCCTCACCCTTCCTAATGCTGTGAACCTTTAATGCAGTTCCTCACGTTTTTTGATGACCCCCAACCAAAAGTTATTTGTTGCTACTTCTTAACTAATTTTTCAACTGTTACGAATCACAAAGTAAATATCCAATATGCAGAATATCTAATATGCATACAGGTTGATAATACTGCTCTAAGCCCAGAGATGGGAAGAAGATCCCTGGAACTTGCTGGCCAGCCAGTATGGTTGAATTGTGGAGCTCCAAATTCAGTGGCCCAAAAAGTAAGGTGGACAATGACAGAGGAACACACCTAACATTTCTTTCTGGCCTCCACATGCATGTGTGCAAACACACACACACACACACACACACACACACACACACACACACACACGTGTATGCACACGCATGGCCACAAAGCAGAGACGGAGTAATAGAAGAACAAGGGAGAGCTGTTTTGTTGATGTTGTAGCATTGTGTTGCTAAATTGCTCTTCAGGTAGATGAGGCCCAGGTCCAGGTTTTATGTAAACAAAAACCTAAGTCAACTTTAGAGCATCTCTTGGGGGAGTACTCCCCAATTCCTTTTTTTTTTTTTTGCAAATTTTGAAAAAAAATGCACAACCTTTTAAAAATATTAGTAAAGGCTTCCTTGCTGGGGCTGAGAAAAAGCAAAGGAGGGGCCCCAAGCCTTCACTTTTATTCACAGTAAGGTCCTGTCCTGATTAATATCACATGGGAATTGGTGATCACTCTCCAATCCCCCAAATTAATGGAAAAAACTCTGGATCTGATACTTGGGGATCGGCAATCATCAACCACCTGCATGAAATTACGAATCATTTTGTTCCTGACAGGGTTCCCTTATCAGGTTTTATTTACATGAGTATGATAATTTAAAGCATTAACATTTTTATAATTTCCCAAAAGAAATAGCCAAAATTATAACTAGCTACTTTCACGTGTTGTGAGAAATGCATTAAAAAGGATCATATGTTTCCCAAAGTCTTTCTCAGTGGAAATTTTTCTCTGAAGACTTAATAAGTGTGAAAATGAGTCCCTCTCTTCATATTTACTATGCTCTTGAAGAATGTTATATGCAAACAGTAGGTTTCACTAGCAGATGAATAAAAACAGAAAAGCAAGGATTCTAAATTTAAAATAAATCCGGTTCACCTGATATACACATTTGAAAGAGGAAGAAGAAGAGGAGGAGGAGGAGGAGGAGGAAAGGAGGAGGAGGAAGGGGAGGAAAAGAGGAGGGGAGGAGGAGGAGGAACAAGAGGGGGGGGAGGGGGAGGAGGAGGGGAGGAAGAGGGGAGGAAAAGAGGAGGGGGAAGAAAAGGAGGGAGGGGGTTGGGGATTTAGCTCAGTGGTAGAGGCTTGCCTAGGAAGCGCAAGGCCCTGGGTTGGTCCCCAGCTCGAAAAAAAAGAACCAAAAAAAAAAAAAAAAAAAAAAAAAAAGGAGGGGAGGAGGAGGGGAGGAGGAGAAGGAGGAAAGGGGAGGAAGGAGGAAGGAAGGGGGGAGGAGGAGGGGAAGGGAGGAAAAGGAGGGGAGGAGGAGGAGGAAAAAGGAGGGGAGGAAAAGGAGGGAGGAGCACACTAAAAAGCATGGTGATGAAAAGGAGGCACTAATAGAGCACACGGCCCACCCAATGCTGTTCTATAAGGAATTTTCTCAGAAACCAACTTTGCCTGGGCTTGGGATGAAACTCAACTCATCTGGTAGAACATTTGTCTTGTATGCAGAAAGCCCTGGGTTCAGTCTCAGAACTGCACACACACACACACACACACACACACACACACACACACACACACACAGCTGACATATAAAGACCACTAGAATTTAATAAAAAAAATTACAATAATTACTTATGAGAGAAAAACCACTTGCTTCTTTTGGACAGCAGCGGTTCTAAAAAAGAACCTCAGTTTAAAAAAGGAATTCCTCTAGCGAAGCCGGAGCGAACAGTGCCTGTACCAAGTAGAGCAATGGCGCTAAGCCTTTTCTCACACTGTCTATTGATAAGCACTGATTTTTCTGGTGATAACTGGGAGACACCTCGGAATGAACTGGATACATTTGGCTAGCAGCTAATTAAAACACAGGCATGAAAATGACGGACAGAAGTCCATGACTCAGCAGCTCCTGGTCCTTCTGACATAGGGAGATGTTTCTGCCCCAGTGCTAGTTCAGAGCTTCGTCCTCTTTCTTTGCAAACTTCATGGTCAGGGGGAACTTTTTGGTCACTCTGTTTGAGATTTTTGTTGTCTTCATTCTTTTTACTTTTTTTTTTTTTAAATAAACAGGTTTATTTAATATATGTGAGTACACTGTAGCTGTCTGATACACAAGAACAGGGCATTGGATCCCATTACAGATGATTGTGAGCCACCATGTAGTTGCTGGGAATTGAACTCAGGACCTCTGGAAGAGCAGTCGGTGCTCTTAACCGCTGAGCCATCTCTCCAGCCCTCTTTTTACTTTATAATCAGCACCCAGAGGTGTAGATATTATTATTTTGGTTCTGTTTTAAAACAGGGCCTTGTTAATATAGCCCACACTGGCACCAATCTTACAATCCCCCTGTTTCAGTGTTTTGAGTGATCCTGGAGTAGATGTACTTTAAGGCCATGTGTGGGGGTTTGGTGAAGGATTGGGGGTTGCGGTTTTCGTGTGTGTGTGTGTGTGTGTGTGTGTGTGTGTGTGTGTGGTGTAGTTTTCATATTGAAATGTCTTTATCAATTGAATATATGGTATGGACTTAAAGAGGGAGGGGAAGATGGAGTGAGTAACAGTTCCTATGAGTGTCCCTTTCTGATGTGTTTATAGCATCTAATTTCTGAAGTTAGGAAAGCAGTACGAGGTAGAGAGGAACACGGCCGAATTCTGGGGACAAAGGACGGAGTGCATGCGACTTGTCAGAACGTTAGAGCCAAGGGTCAGAGCAGATGACAGGTACCAGAGCCACCAGCACAGCCATTTCATAGGAATGTGTGGGGCACCAGGCTGTGAAAGGTACCCTGATTCCTGGTCAAGATAGGTCAAATCCCCGGGGACCCTAAGGGACAGCAGGAGCGTTCCCAGTCTCCTAGGAAATCAGGGTTCCTCTCCTAAGGGCTAAGCCAGCCACACCCCCTGTAGAGAGGTTTAAGACAGAGCGGTCACGGTCACGTAGGGCAACGCCCCAAGCCTCTCTTCCATAGGTGAGGACATGACCACAAGTCTAGTAGGCTCAGGACAGATCGGTCCTGTAGAAGCAGGACCACGCCCCCAAATATGTAGATGAGGTCTTCCCAAACTCCCAGGTCAAACCAATGGGAAGTTCCTGCTGTCAGACCCGACCCATCCCAAAACTGTATTTAAGAATCCTATCCAGAGGTGTGGAAGAATTATTCCATTGTCTGAGAGCTTCTGTCCTAAGAGCTGTAACACCGCCGCTTGGGGAAGAGATCTTCTCTCCTGAAACCACCACCAGAAGCCGCCCTGCACCCCTCGCTCAGCAACAAGCAGCCGCAACAGAAACAGAGGCGGAGGGGTGGAAGCAGTTCCCCCTCCCTGCCTACGTTTTCTCTCCTTTGTCTGAACGGAACTCCTAGTTGGACCAGGGGTCTCCATGGAAGGTCTCCAGCATGTAGGCCAACAGGATGATGGTTGAGAAGGCAGATTGTGGATGGTTTGTGTACTCAAAGGCCTAATGCAGATTGTTCTTGAACAGTAGTTTTCAACCCATGGTTTGTGACATCTTGGTGGGGGGTTGGGGGGGATGGGGGGGTGGGGAGTGGAGGGGTTGGAGGGTAAAATGGCCCTGAGATGGTCAGAAATGTTGGCTATCTACCTTACGGATTCATAACGGTGGAAAAATTGCAGTTATGAAGTAGCAGCAAAATATTTTATGGTTGGGGGTCACCATACCGTGAGAAGATGTATTAAAGGGTCGCAGCATTAGGAAGGCTGAGAAGCACTGCTCTAGAAACTTGAATATAAAGGAAGAGTGGAGAAATGATTATAACTAATTAGGCAACCAAGGACAAAGAAATATTTTAATAGTCTAATGAGGGAGACTTGAATCTAATATATAAAATATATAATACATATATTATATAATATATAATACATATATTATATATATTATATAATATAATACATATATAATATAATATATAATACATATATTATATAATATATTATATAATATACAATACATATATTATATAATATATAATACATATATTATATAATATATTATATAATACATATATTATATATACATATAATATATAACACATATATTATACATACATAATATGCAATACATATATTATATACATATAATATATAATACATATTATATATATATATATAATTTCTGTGTCGTTATAGCCCAGGTTTTTTTTTTTTTTTTTTTTTCTTTTTTTTTTTTTTTTTTCGGAGCTGGGGACCGGGCAGGGCCTTGCGTTTGCTAGGCAAGCGCTCTACCACTGAGCTAAATCCCCAACCCCTAGCCCAGGTTTTCCTTGAATACAAAGTTCTCTTAGCCTCTTGAGGTCTGGGACTACAAGTGTGAGGTACGTCACTCGAGTATATTACTATTTTTAGAAGGCAGGTCCTCATGTGTTGAACCCTCCGTGTCAGTGAGAATGACATTCAACTTCTTATCCTCCTTTCCGTACCTGAGTTCTAGGTATACTCAACCATGTGCCATGTCTGGTTCTGTGTGGTTGTGGAGATTTAATCCGGGTCTTCACACATACTAGGCAGGCACTCCACCAACTGAGCTGGACTCCCAGTCATTGAGTACTCGGTAAGCGTCAACACAGAGACGCTTTGGCTGGGGACATGGCTTAGTGGTTAAGAGTACTTACTGTTCCTTCAGGAGATCTTCTGACTTCTGCGTGCACCACTCATGTGGTACGCGTACGTATATACATACATACATACATACATACATACATACATACATGCGAGCCAAATACTCATGAACATAAAATTATAAAATAGATAAATCTAAAGATTAAGACAAAACAAAAGCCCCTAAAAGCAGCCCCCCAAAAAAACAGACATGGTATGCGGTTGTAAATATTTACAATCCCAGCACCTGAGAGGTAGAGGTAGAAGGATAAAGATGACGTCATCTTTAGCTAACATATCCAGTTTGATGCCATCCTGGGCTACATGGGACTCTGTCTCAAAGAAACAACACAAAAGTATTGGAGACCATTGTCCCTGCTGCATAGCATAGCTGTCAAGCTGAAAGTCACTGTGAGGAAGTCCCCAGGGTCTAGCTAGTGGATCTCTGTTGATTCTGAATCTGCTTCCTGAACTCCACCTGCCCCCCTGCCAGTCTTCCTCCCGCATGGATTCTTCCATTCTTCCCTTACACCTTTCATATCCAAGAGCTCTAACCCTCCTGGGCTTGCTAGTCCCTTGGTGTCGGACATCTGTGTGTGAGTTCTTCGTTAAAGTCTCAGAGTTGAACGAGGTAGTTTGTTTCCTTTCATAATTCAAATACAAATTATTAACCCCCAAATCAGATTTCAAATTCAAGCTCTCCTGTGTTGGTATGATCAGTGTCCTACTGAACACTGCGGTGGCTGGGGACCTCAGGGCTCCTTTTTTCTGATGACTATTTAGTCATCACAGTTAGAGATTCACAGTGTCTGTCATAAGGCAGAAGTTAACCATGTGACCGCATTAAATCAAGGCCTGCCTGGGAGGTTGAGGGCATGTTTTGTCAAGGAAGTGACATGTGGGTTTAAATCCAAAGCGCCAACTGAACAAAGAAGATAAAGGGAAGGGAGGGTGGTCAGAGTAGGAAAAAGAGAGGCTGGGGCTTGTGTCACTCGGTGGAGGAGGTGGGAGAGGAGAAGGAAATGAAGCAGGAAACAGGGCTGACTGCATGGCAGGGGCTTACACCCCTGGGCTCATTGTGGTCCTTAGAGAGAATCCTAAAGATAGTTTTTGAAGAGCCTTGGGGCTTTGAGCTGGGGAGGGTTGCAATTAGATTTACGCCTTAAGCAGATCTCTGGCTAATTGAAGACTGGACCTGATTTCAATCTGCAGGAAAATGGCCCCATCTGTGTGTGGGCAGAAAAGGGTCAGGTTTTCTGGAGTCTCCAGATGGACAAAGGTTACTGTCCTTAGCTGATTCCATTCCTAGGTTACAGTGTCTCGTGAACTGTATCCCAAAGGGCCTTCTGAAGCGTTCTTAACACCAAGATAATTTGTTTCTTTCCCCTCAGTGGATGATGCTTAAAACACACTTGCCGATTAGACTTTTGACACAGAACCAGGATTTTTTTTTTCTTTTTTTTTTTTCTTTTCTTTTTTTCGGAGCTGGGGACCGAACCCAGGCCTTGTGCTTGCTAGGCAAGTGCACTACCACTGAGCTAAATACCCAACCCCCAGTATTTTCTATATATTAAAGAGCTGGAAAATGTA
Organism: Rattus rattus; assembly: GCF_011064425.1. Taxonomy (NCBI): domain Eukaryota; kingdom Metazoa; phylum Chordata; class Mammalia; order Rodentia; family Muridae; genus Rattus; species Rattus rattus. The sequence goes on along the minus strand of NC_046155.1, from coordinate 218,590,783 downwards.
TAGCCTATCTGTATTGTGCGCTCACTTTCAGAATGGGTGTTACTCAAGGGTGTACCACATTCACACTTAACGAGTGTGCATGCGCACGTACAGACACACGCACACTCACACACCTACAACTTCCGGGTAGTAATCAGCATCATGGAATTTCCCTTTCTCCTCAGAAGAGTGAGAGAGAGACAGTGAACAGTAGTCTCCATCTGCACATGCGGCGGCTGAGGACCTCAGAGCTCCTTCCTTCAGATGACTGTTCAGTTGAGATCCACAGTGTCATAGGGCAGGACCCAACCACGGCACCACTAGTGACATGTGACATGTGACTAGTGACTAGTGACTAGTGACACTAGTGACAGGGCTGCACAATCGCTTCTCGGCCTTTTGGCTAAGATCAAGTGTAGACAGGGCTGCACATATGGGTACATGGGTGTGGCACACCAGAAGTTGACATCTGATGTCTTCGTTGGTTGCTTTCTTATTTTTATTTATTTATTATTTTAAGACAGGGACTCTCACTGAACCTGGAGTTCATGGCTAAGCTGGCTAGCCAACAAACTGCAGGGGTCCTCCTGTCACCACCTCTCCTGTACTGTGATTTACAGGCTAGGGGATTGAACTCAGGTCCTCATACTTTTTTTTTTTTTAGATTTATTTATTTTAAGTATATGAGTACACTGTAGCTGTCTTCAGACACACCAGAAGAGGGCATCGGATCCCATTATAGATCGTCGTGAGCCACCGTGTGGTTGCTGGGAATTGAACTCAGAACTCAGGATCTGGAAGAGCAGTCAGTGCTCTTAACTGCAGAGTCATCTCTCCAGCTAAGGTCCTCCTCATACTAGTATAGCAAGCACGTGGCTAGCTGAGTCATCTCCTCAGCCCCAAAAAGTTTTGTTTTGTTTTCCAGTGCTGGGGATTGAACCTAGGCCTTAAGTATGCCAGGCAAGTGCTGCCCCACTAAGCTATAGACCTAACCCAACCTGTCAAGTAGAGTTTTTGAGGATTTGTTTAGACAGAGCTGCACCAAAGTACAGCTCTTACCCAACAGAGGGTAAGGGCACTGCCATCTAGTGCTACGTGGAGTGAGAAGGAATACCAAACTGTCCATTCCTTTATTACCATAGCAGAATATCTGAGGCAAGTTAAGTTTATAAAGAAGTACAATTGGGCTTACGGTTTGGAGGGGCAGGCTGAAAGCTGCATCGGAAACCTTTTGGTGTATGCTAGGGATAGAATCTGGGCCTTCGAATTCTAAGCGTGTGCTAAGCCACTGCGTTATAGCCCCATCCCTGGTGAAGACCTTTAAGCTGGTAATATTTAGAGATGCCTGTGGGTATTGCATGGCAAGAGCCAGGAAGGTAGGTGCGTGCGTGCGCATGCGCGCGTGCGTGCGTGCGTGCGTGCGTGCGTGCGTAACACAGTGAATAAAGGCCTGAGGAAAACCGAGGAAGAAGACTTAATTTGGCTCACGGTCCTAGGCCGCTCTGCTGCTTCTAGGCTGTGGCAAGGCACAGACACTGTGGAGGGGGGATGGTGGAGGAGTGGAATCTAGGAAGGAGACAGGAGTGCTAATGCTGAGACATCCCTTTCAAAGCCATGCCCCCCAGGGACCTTTCTCCTGTTGGCCTTTTCTCTTATGCAGTATTCAGTCTTGGGGGCTGTATCCTAGTCCCTATCAACTCTCAGAGGCCTCCCCGTGGTCATATGAATTTGCCGCATCTCCACATCTCAGAATGGGGGACTAAATTTCAACCCTGTGATGCCATGGGGACGCATGAGCCACAGCCAAAAGATTTTCCCATGTCTTTTTTTTTTTTTTCTTAAGATTTATTTATTATATATGAGTACACTGTATCTGTCTTCAGACACACCAGAGAGGGCATCAGGTCTCATTACAGATGGTTGTGAGTCACCATGTGGTTGCTGGGATTTGAACTCAGGACCTCTGGAAGAGCAGTTGGTGCTCTTAACCACTGAGCCATCTCTCCAGCCCTTTCCATGTCTTTTAAGGGCTTTTAGTATATTCTTCCACCAAGCGTGGTTCAGCGTGACTCCCACGTGAGGAAAGTCTAACACACTGTGAAGGCAGGGGAGTATTTTGCTGCGAGGAAATTTCCTCTTTCCACCATGAACTTGTTTTTTTATTATTATTATTATTATTATTATTATTATTATTATTATTATTGCTGCTGCTGCTGCTGATACTACTACTACTACTACTACTACTACTACTACTACTACTACTGCTACTACTACTGCTACTACTACTGCTACTACTACTACTGGATCTTTTGAGTTGGAGGCCAGCCTGCTCTACAGAGCTAGTTCCAGGACAGCCAAGGCTACACAGAGAAACCCTGTCTTGAAAAACAACAGAAGAAAACAAAGTCAATAAAAGAGCACATTTGGAACGTACTGCAGGAAGGGGTAACCTGAGAACATTTAAAACCAGATCCTGAAAAGAAAGTCTCTGTGAGGGTGGAAAAGACTTGAACAGTAAGAGCCTTTGCAGAGTAGAAGAAAGGGAAACCAAGGTTTGGGGTAGAAGAAGCCATTAGAATCGATCCATTGCTTGTGCCAGGTAGTATGACCGGGCACTGCCAGTGAGGGCCCAGAAGTGTTCAGCAAAGTGCACGCCTAAGCAGGTGTGATGTGATTGTAGCAGAGTTAGGTCCCAGCTTTCACTGCTCTCTGACACTCTCCCTACCCTACAGTGTGGCTTGGCTGCCAGCTGGCAGGATTGGGGGGTTGGGGTAAGTGAGGGGGATGGGGGTTGGGGTGGGACTATAGCCCCTGTAATTCTGCTCACAAAGGGCTCCTGCTGGGAATTGGGAAAGGGTCTCATCACAGAAAGCAAGTCTTTCACTCCCTCAGTTTCCTCCAGCTCTTTCTTCGGCAGGGTTCCCCCATGTAGTCTAGGCTGGCCTTGAACTCAAGGACACCTCACTTTCCTGAGTGCAGGGATTTCATTACCGCATCTAGCATCTGAATTAAATTTTTGGATAAAATGACCTCACTGGTTGAGGAGCTGAATTTAAATTCTATACATTTAAATGTTCCCCCTCATGGTCCATTTAAAAAAGCTGCTTAAAGGTCGGGCATAGTGGCCCACATCTTTAATACTAGCCTTTGGGAGGCAGAGGCAGGTGGATCTCTGAGTTCGATGCAAGTGTGGTCTACAAAGAGTTCTAGGACAGCCAGAGCTACACAGAGAAACCCTGTCTCAACACGCACACGTGCAGATGTGCACACGCACTGGCAAGCATGCCAAAAATCTGCTTAGGCTGGGCATGGTGGGTTCATACATGTAATCCTGGCACTTAGGAAGCTAAGGCAGAAGGATTTCTGTGAGTTCAAGGCCTGTATGGACTATAGTCCGAGACCTGTCTCAAAAAACAAACAAACAAACCCCAAACCAAACAACAACAACAAGCAAACCAAAAAGAATGCTGGAGAGATAAGATTGTCCTCTGACCTCCACAGTTACACATTGAAACACCCATGCCTAAGTACTTAGTCAACTCATTAAAATAATTAAAATACAAAAAGAGGGGGTGTAGCTCAGTGGCATGTCTGAGATCCTGAGTTCAAGTCCCTTCATTGATACAAGCTGCTGGGGCTGGATTCTAGCTCAGTGACAGGAAATCGGTTTAGCATGCTGGATGCCCTGGGTTTGACGCTCAGCGTGGAAAAAAAAAAAAAAAAAAAAAGAAGCTGAGATTGCTCCAGGATTACAAGATAGCACAAAAAGTGTCTTTGCTCTATTAATTTATGTGGAAATACAGTTGAACTGTATTTTCAAATCACGGTACAAGACAGTATGTTTAATTAAACTAAATAGCAAGGACTAATTTAGTTTCAGTGGAATTTAGAAAGTAAGTGTTGTATAGAAGGGATTTGAAAAAAAATAAAGACCTGTTACAACTTAATGACGAGGGATAGTCTTCCAATTAAGAAAGGGGTGGAGGCTAGAGATTTGGGTCAGTGATAGAGTACTGGAAAATACTGGGTTCAGTCCCAAGTACCACAGAAACAAAAGGCAAAAACCAGAGCAAAAACCTAACCAGACTTTTCTCCAGCATTACCTTTCTGAAGAGATAAACAAGTGGCCCCATAAGCACAGGAAAAGATGTTGACAGCTCTCAGGGAAATGCAAATCAAGACACATCCAAAAGAATGGCTGTAATTAATAATAATGAGGGGTAATTACAAGTGTTAGTGAACAGGTGGAACTTTCCCGGTCAGTGCAGGTGGGAAGGCCAAATGGTGCCACCACCTGGGAACGCAGCTGATCTCTCCTAAGACTAAACAGAGTTCCTGTATGACCCTCAATTCTATACCTGACAGAAAGGAAAATGTATGTCCACACCAAAGCCTGGATGGGAGTCTTTCTAACATCGCTCATAACAGTCAATAAGCAGAAACCAAATGTAAAGACCACAGGACTAAGTTGCATGTGGCTAGTATGGGGTTGGGGTATAAAGAAAACTGAGGAGTGACTAAATGCTTCAAACAGACCGTGGTGGTGTTTGCATGACCTTCAAAATACTAGAAAGCATGGAATGGTTCACCATAAGCAGAGCGATTATGCTGTACAGATATTTCAATCTGTTTTGGGGCAGTCTCTCAGCGGCAGCTGGCCTCGAATTCCTGATGCCTTTGTCAGATTACAGGTGTTGCCACGGGGCAGGCTGGTTTATGTGGCAGTTTAAAGCGTTATTCATGGTCTCATGAAGTCAGGGAGGAATCTGTGGGAACATCACCTTTTCACTTCAGGACATTTCTTGAGGAAACACAACACCTTTTTGCTGTTTATATGGTGTTTCACAAACGCCAAAGTTTAGAAAAACAGCAACCGTTTCCTTTGCTTACAACCCTGTAGGTGGCCCTACTAGGTGATCTGAGATCATTAATGTCATAGATTGTAAAACAACACCATCAATAACAAAACGGGGGAAGATGGGAAAAAGTCTGTCAACTAAGTTTTCTTTTCTTTTTTTTTTTTTTGGTTCTTTTTTTCTGGAACTGGGGACCTAACCCAGGGCCTTGCGCTTCCTAGGTAAGCGCTCTACCACTGAGCTAAATCCCCAGCCCCTAAGTTTTCTTTTTTTTTTTTTCTTTCTTTCTTTTTTTTTTTTTTTAAAGACAGGGTTGCTTTGTAGCTCTGGCTGTCTTGGAACTCATTCTGTAGACCAGGCTGCCCCCACCTCAGCCTGTCTCTGCTGGGACTAAAGCCTGAGTCTCACTCCTTCCACACTGTGCGTTTACTACTTTTAAGCCTGCTCTGTTCCTGTCCGGCAGAGAGGCAAACTAGCACCACTTTGGAGACTGATTCCAAGGTCAAGAAGCAGTGCTGCAATGTGGGTCAACTCCATGATAGAAACCAAAGAAGATCCTTTCTGAGCAAACACAGCAATGAGGCCAATGAGATTTTTAGCTCCGGGATATTGGACTCAGTCTCCTTAAATTCTTCCTAGCAGAAGGTTTGAGTTAGCTGGGTGTCTCGTGACTATGATCTCAAGGGCGTTTAGTTAAAACATTTTCCAGGCCCTGGACTGGGGTTCTAGGCTCTAGTAACCTAACTCAGCGCTTGAGGGATGGATGGAACAGGATACTATCTCTGAACTGTTCGCACCCGAAGAGCAGGAAATCACTAAGGAGACACTAAGAAAACTCTTCAAGCACTACGATCACTGTGGTCTTCGGAGGTTTTTGTTTTTGTTTCCTCTGGACTCCCAGTTGACTACACAACTCCTGGCCACTGGGTGACTTATTGAGGTCTTCTTCGAGGTCCACAAAAAACGTCCCAGAAGTCTTGGGAGCCTTCCAGGGGGCGAGACCAGGGGCCTCAGACCAGCCGCACGGCGTTCCCTGGGGAGGCAGGACCGAGACTCAGCCGCCACGGCGGCAGCGCAGGTGAGCTGCCGGATTCACCGTTGGCCCCGCAGTCCGGCGCCTCCGCGGCGGCGCCCGCGTAGCGCCCCACTCGGGCCTGGGGTGCGGGCGGGGACTGGGCCCTGGCGCCCGGGGGCTCGGCTGGGGGCGTGGGCGGCGACCCGGGCTTGGGGACTGCGCGGCCGCCCCAGCAGGGTGCGCTGGGGCGCCGGGCGGCCACCGGCCTGGGCGCAGGGCGCGGCGGGCGCGGGAGCCGCAGGTGGTTCCCAGCCGGCCTTTCTCCTCCCCCTTCCCTTTCTCCCGCCGCCCTCCCTCGCGCCCGTGTCGGCGGCACTTCCCCCGCTTCCTCCTCCCTCTCCAATCCGGAGGGAGGGAAGGAGCCGCGGCGCTTTCCTGCCTGCAAACTTCAGCGGGACCCGCCGCGGCCGCCCGGGAGCTGCTCCGGGAACTTCCTCGGCCGCGCTGCCCGGGAGCCCGGGAGGAGGCGCGTAGCCGCGCGGCACCCGGCTAGTGTCTCGGAGCCATCCTCGCACCTCCTCGCCGCCCGGCCTCGTCCCCGCGGCAACTGCCCCGGGACTCTCCTTTGTGTTGAATGCGGACCCGCGCCCATCGTCCTCGGGGCCCGGCGTGAACCCCGTGATCGCCGGTCCGCCAACACCCCGCGTGCCCAGCCATGCCCTTCCACCAGCGGAGCGTGGAGCCCGCACGGCTGCGCCGGCCCGAGGAGGCGGCGGGGGCTCTGGCTGGGGACCCGCCGCTCTTCCGCTCGCTGGAGCAGGTCAGCTCGCACACCCTGGTCTGCTTGCTCGCCCAGCTGGCCGACCTGTCGCGCTGCGCTGGGGACATTTTCGGGGAGCTCGAGGGCCAGGCGGCCGCGCTGGGTCACCGCACCGCCGAGTTGCACCGTCGCCTGGACGCCCTGCACGCCGCCACCGCGCGCCTGGACCACCGGCGAGTGAAAATCCGTGAGTGGCTGGTGGCCCCGGGGAGGGCACCGCGGCACCGAGGCGCTCGGCCAGCTGCTGCCTCCCGCCCCCTGGCGGCTCAGGCTCAGCTTTCTGACCTCCTCCGGAGCCCACGGGCGTCGGAGGCTCGGGTGGGGAGGCAGCCCAGGTAGCAGGGACGTGTGGTGAGCCCCAATTCTGGCTTCCAAGAGCCCCAATTCTGGCTTCCAAGAGATTGCCCTAGAGTGGGAGCGGAGTGTGGCTTTTTGGATGACCCATTCTACTGCTCTGTCTGTGGGAAACTGACAGTAGCCACAGCTATGGCAAAAAGTGATGGTGTCCTGTCGAAGTCATATAGAATGGTTATAGCGCTTCACACTTGAGGATCAGTTTGTGAACAATCTCTGGGGACCGCAGCGAGGATTGCAGCGGCTTGTCACAGCCGCGCATCCCCCTCCCTCCACAAGTATTGTACCTGTGGTATTACCTACCAAAGAAAGCACACTAACTTGAGGTTTTTACTTTTTGCCTTGAGTTTTGTTTCCTCTCCCAGACTGACCATTGGCTGTTATTCAGAGGACCTTGACCTTGAACTGGGGCTCTGTCTTTGTCTGGCCCTCTTCAACTCCCCAAATTAAGACTACATCTTGACATAGTAATCTCCAAGAGCCCATTTCATTTCAGCAGCTTTAACTGGCTCTGATGAATGAAGCGACCGGAATTTCCTGCTGGCCCAAACTAAGAAACCTTCAGTGTGATGCCTGGGTGGTTTCTCCCTTTCCAGTAGGTGAACTTGGTCATAATACTTAGCTCGAAGAGTAAATTGGGGATGGTTGATGGATTGCTGGGTGGGAGGGGAGATACTGGCATGACAGCCCACGCCTAGGTTTCAGCAGCTCTGTATGAAAGATGGCCTCACTTAGAATCACTTCATAAGTGCGTGCGTAATCCGGAGTAGCTTGTTTTCCAGCTGAGAAAACCCAAGTCACATTTAACCATCTCGCAGCTTAGGAGTTCGAATTTTCACAAATCTAAATCGACTACTTATATATGCCTCTGTAACGTGTCTCTCTGGGTTGTGCATTTATCATACTATGGCTTTATAGTTTTTGGACGGCTTGATTAAGAGGCCAACAACACCTCCTTATAAACTGCTTTTAACCCAGGAGAGTGGGCGGGGATGAGAAGGGGCATGGAGTGAGAATGATGTAATAGTTTGTTAGGGACATAGTAAGAACATATTTAGTTCATATGACTGATGACTTCACGAATAGGATATGTTGTCCTAGGGGACCTTCCCTGTAAGCCTGGCAATCCTGTTTGTTTCTGTGCCCTTTTGTGTTGTTGGGGTGTGTGTGTACCTAGGCGAAATGAGAATTTCATCCGTGACATGCAGTGTGGTGACGCAGATCTAACTGCTGGGTGAAGAACTCTAAGGGAAGTAAACAAAACAAAGAGAACACATTCTAGTTACGTGGAGTGGAATGTTGCCCCATTCTGTAATTGCAAAACAAGGCCAGTTACCATTTTTAAACCAACATGTAGAAAAGAAAACAATATTCCTTGATGGTAAAGCTCTTTGGTTTGCCGACTTGAGGGATGGCTCAGAGGTTAAGAGCATTGGCTGTTCTTCCGGAGGACCCTGGTGTTGGGAACAGTACCAACATTGCAGATCATGGCTACCTATAAGTCCAGTTACGGGGGATCCAACACCCCATACAGACATACACTCAGGCAGAACACCAATGCACACAAAATAAAAATAAATCGAAGAAAAAGACCTCTGTTCTTGCTAGTTTTGTTTTGCATTTGAATATATTTCCTCTCCTACCTCCTTCTTTTCCTGCTTCCTCTCCTTTTAGGCGGAGACTCATTGCGGTCCAGACTGGTTTTGAACTTGCTACACAGCTAAGATGGTCCTTGAACCCATATTGTCTTGCCTCCAACTTCCGAGTGCTATTACATGCGCATGATATCACCTCCTGCCCACTCTCCTTTCTTTGAACATGTATATTCCGATAAGCTATACTGTCCAGCAGTCCCGAGTTCTCTCTAACGTTGTTTCTGAAGTGACTGGAATAATTCTCGTCCAAGCCTTCACAGGCATGTCATTTCAAGTAGCTTTACTTTCACACCAGTAATCCTGGTTGATCATTTTCATGCTGCCACGAAAGCTTTTTTTTTTTTTTTTGGTTCTTTTTTTTTGGAGCTGGGGACCGAACCCAGGGCCTTGCGCTTCCTAGGCAAGCGCACTGAGCTAAATCCCCAGCCCCTCACGAAAGTTTTTATCAAAAAGTAATTATTCCTAGACCAGAGGCGTGCATACAGAGGAAAAGATGAGTTATTAAGGACATCATTAGGTTTGGCCCCATCTTTGCACACAACTTTTTTGTGTGTGTGCTAAGAACCTATATGTTCACAATAATAAACTCCCTATTCATGTGTCCTATTTAGCATCTGCGGGATTCTTTGAGAGCAATGCCTTGTCTAACATAGTGGCTCACACCCACAATTCCAGCATGGAGAGGACTCACAGTACTAGGATTAAAGGTACCACTATGCCTGACGTGTTGGTCCTTTATAAGCAGGTCTGCAAAGTTACATCCTTCATGTGTGAACCTTTGTATGGAGAATTGACTGTAAACTGACTGATTTCATGAATGAACTCGTAACCAGGGAAGTAGTCAAGGCCAAAAGACGTAAAGTGATTTGTCCGGGCTGAGGGCTGGAGCACAAACCTTCGATTGACTTCCTTGCTGTCCGCTGCACGTGGAGCGTCCCTTTTACCAGTGTTTGGAAATGAGACGTTCCTCGCACTGTCTCAGGGCTGCCTCTGAACCTTAATTTCGTCCCTCTGGTCAGATACATCTGTTAATGAGTCTCTCACAGAGCAAGTTACAGACAGCAGCAGCACATGCTAGAGGGCCAGGGTCCAGCGCCTTCATGGCTGCCCATGTCTACCACATGTAAGATGTCAGTGGTGCAATCTGAAAAGAAAACAAAACCATTAGATCAGTACTTAGTCCTGTGGGCCAGTCCTATGGGTTTCAAGCCTTGTGAGGAATATTTCTTCAGGTTTGCCGTCTTTCAAACAGCATAGGTAGGAAGGTCCTACAAAACTGGTCTTTTTTTTTTTGTTGTTGTTCTTTTTTTTTTTTTTTTTTTTTTTTCCCGGAGCTGGGGACCGAACCCAGGGCCTTGCGCTTCCTAGGCAAGCGCTCTACCACTGAGCTAAATCCCCAACCCCTACAAAACTGGTCTTAAGTGAGGAAGAGCACACTCTTTTCACCCATGTCCTGTGAGAACTCCTCTGATGCTACATCTGATCCTCCCATGGTGTGGACCGTCGTCCAGGATGGACTTTGTGATGGTTATTCTTGGTTCTCACTTTGTGACATCTGGAATTAAGTTAAACCCAAGCTTCTGGGTACACCTGCAAGAGGATTTTTTTTCTTAAATCATTTGAAGTTGGAAGACCCATTTTTAATCCATATATATGGATTTTTTTTTTTTTTTTGAGGTGGGAAGCTCCACCTTTAATCTGGGCCACACTTTCTGGTGGCAGCTTATGTGAAGGATGAGGATAAAGGAAGCTTGTTCCCTGTGCCTGCTTGCCCTCACTCTCACTGACATTAGAGACGACTCCTTTGAGATTCCAGTGTATCCTGAAGACCAGGTGAGACGGACGGCCTTGTGCACTGAGCAACTGCTGCCTTCCTGGACTTCGTTGGTTCACAGCTGTTGGTGGACCAGCTAGGACACAGCCTATAAGCCATTCTGAGAGATTCCCATACTTCATATATGTGCGTGTGGTGTGTGTGCATATATGAATGGATATGAATATATGTATATATGAATATAAGTATGAAGATGTGTATATGTATATATATGTATAGCTGTATATGAATATATGGATATGTATGTCCGTATATATGTGTATATATGTATACGTGTATATATATGTGTGTGTGTGTTTATATGTATGTATGTATATACATTCATTCTGTCAGTTCTGTTTCTCTAGAGAACCCTGACTAATCTGAACCTTAACACTGCATTTACAGGGACTGAAATTGAATCTTTTACACGTGCTTCCTCCAGCCAGCTACTTGAGGTCAATAACGGCAGCAAATTTGTTTTTATAGAGCTCAGCACGGTGACTGGAATGGGATATTATCACATGTATACCTAAAGATTTTAAAGTAACAGTGCGTGCATGTGTGTGTGTGTGTGTGTGTGCGCGCGTGCGCGCGCGTGTATGTACGCGTGCATGCGCGCTCTCGGGTGGCACATACCATGACACATATGTGGAAGGCAGAGGACTGGAGTGTTTTCTCCTTCCCCCTTGTGGGACCCAGGGATCAAACCCAAGCCGTCAGGGTTGGTAGCAAGTGCCTTTATCCACTGAACCATCCCGCTGGCCCTGTTTCTGGGAAGGTAGAACTTGATTAATTTTGCTGCCGACTAAATAAGGCTACACTGAAAACAGTAACAACAGGCAGGAATGTGAGGTTATGTCTGGGCTCTGTTAACCACCAAGAGACTTCGTTGTGCAGAAATCAACAGTCTCACTGGCGTGGCTGTGTTTTGCTTTTAAGGGCTGTGGAAGTGTGCTCTCTCCCGCTCAGCACTTGGGATTTGACTTAGGGCAGGTTAGGAAGTGCTCTACCACCCATATGTGTCCCCAGACTCCTTTTACTTACTCTTTAAGTCCGAGAGACAGCATTTCTAAAGGTCGCCTATGGCCTTGACCCACGTGATGGCCCAGGCCGCCTTTGAACTCAGCATTCTGCTCTCACCTCCAAGTAGCTAGAATTACAGACCTGTGGCTTGGCCTTAAAATTAATTTTACTGAGACACAATTCCTAGACACAATTCACCCATTTACAGTGTATGGGCCAGTGGCTTCTAGTGTATTCAGACATGTGAAACATGACCACAGTCTAATTAGTGCATGGGCACGGTCCTGAAAGAACCCCACATCCCTGGGAGGCATTCACCCTTTCTTCTTGACTTTCCTGCCTCCGGGCCACTACAAGTATACTTTCTGTCTCTAGATTTCAGTGCTCTGAACATTCCCGACAAGTGGGCTCATGATATCTGTGGGTTTTGTACTTCCTTTACCAAGCAAAAAGTTTCCCGGGTTCACCATTTGCTGCTTTTCATAACTAACAATCACATGTTCCTGTGATGTATGACTGTGTATTGAAAACCTATCGTTCAGATTCATTTAGAATTTCTGATCACTGGTGTTTTGCTTGTATGTATGTCTGTGTGAGGGTGTCAGATCCCCGGGGAACTGGAGTTACAGATAAGTGTGAGCTGCCATGTGGGTCCTGGGAATTGAACTGGGGTTCTCTGGAAGAGGAGCCAATGCTCTTAACCTCTGAGTCAACCCCTCTCCCTTCTTATTTAATTCCCAAACCAGGTGAAATAGAAAGGCTAGGCTGTATTTTTTTTAAGCCCAATTTATAGGTCAAGAAATGAAAGTTCTAGGGCTAGTAAAAGATGTTAATTAATACGATAGATAGACTAAGTCTTTTGATTTCTGCTCTAAACTCTTTTTTTCTTACTTTGTGTATATGATTATTACTGTAGCTGTCTTCAGACACACCAGGAGAAGGCATGGGATCCCATTACAGATGGTTGTGAGCCACCCAAGTGATTGCTGGGAATTGAACTCATGACCTCTGGAAGAACAGTCAGTGCTCCTAACCGCTGAGCCATCTCTCCAGCCCCCACTTTAGACTCTTTTCAGTTTGTTTTAAAAGCACTTATTAGGACTGAGGTTGTAGCTCAGTGGTAGATTGCTTGCCTAGCAGGCATGAGGAAAGAACTGGGTTTAATTCCTCAAACTGAATGCAGTGGATCGTGCCTGAAATCCAGTCCTCGTGGGATAAGAGAGATCATCCCAGGCTACATAGTGATTTGAGGCTAGCCTGGGCTACCTGAGACCTGTCCCGACAACAACAGAGAACTTTCTGAATACATTTGAAACCCTGTTGCCAACAGAGCACAGGAAAAGACAATTTACTAGCACTTTAAAAAATAGTGGTAGAAAGACAGATATCTCCACCCCTTTGGATTCCAGGTCGGTCGGGAGGGCTTTGCTGTGCTAATCTCAGGGACACCTTTTATACTATGGTGTGTGCCCCGCCCATGCACCCATACACCTTGGACCTGGTAAGCTTCATGTAATGTTTAAGGTCAAGGTGAATGCTGTTGTAGGTCGATGGCTGGGTGGGGCAGATCGTGCTTTGGGCACGCACCAGGTTCTTTCTGCCTTTAGCAGTTGACTTCCCTTTGAAAAGGGTGGCTGGTTGGCAGGAAGATTGTATGGGCATTGTCTTCGCGTAAACAGGTCTTGAGAAACTCGGTAGACAGTGTGGGCTAACACTCGGCAGCAGTGTTTTGGGCGGTAGATGCTTACTCTTGAGAGACCGTCATCCTCCGGCCCAATTTGGACTTAAGCAGCCTGTGTGAGATGGACCAGTCTTTTTCTATGCGCCTGACCTTAAGTGTTGCCTGCCTATGCCTGGTATGGTGATGCACACCTTTAATCCCAACATTTGGGAGGCAGAGGCTGGTGGATCCCTGAGTTCAAGGCCAGCCTGGCCTACATAGTGAGGTCCACGGCAGCCAGGACTATTTAGAAAGATCCTGCTTCCCTGCTTCAGAAAGAATGGAAGGAAGGAAGGAAGAGGAGGAAGAGAGAGAGAGAGAGAGAGAGAGAGAGAGAGAGAGAGAGAGAGAGAGGGGAAGGAAGAAAGAATTGCCTGATTAGTGTAGTAATAGACACCTGGTTGGCGGAGTGGGGCATGTAGAAGCTGGAGGATAAGGAATTCAGGGCTGATTGGGCTATATAAGAAGAGAAGGAAGAGGAGGAAGAAGAAGGAAGAAAAAGAACAAGTTGTCCTCTGGATTTTTATGCTAAAGAATTAAGTATTCATGACTAAAAAGACCCCTTTTCTATCAATATTTTATTGCTTAGTCTTTATTTGCATCTTGAGGAAGAAATCGAGGGCCTTCTGAATCACCTTCCTGTGTGTTTACCGGTTACCTTGTGGATGTGTGGACGTCCACATACTGAGAAGTTAGTCACGCCCCAACAGATGAGGCAGCACCTGTTTCATGCTGCGTGTATTCTGCCCACGGTACACGCATGCGTCCTTTCTCCTGTGTAGAACGGGCTGGTGTCGTCATGGAAAGAGACCTGTGTTTGGATGCACTCGCCACACGCTCAGATTCGTAAAACGGGACTTTGTGATTTTTGAACTAGGAGGGTGCATCCTTTGACTGCAGCCTATTCCTGGGACACAATGGCTGGGAAGTATCTAAGGCCTCCCACATGGAGGGAACGAGATAATACGGAGGAAGAAAATCTCACATTGGTTTCATCTGTATGGATGGGGAGTAGTAAATGAAGACATGGTGAGCATTAAGTTTTAAGCGTGTGTGTGTGTGTGTGTGTGTGTGTGTGTGTGTGTGTGTGTGTAGGTGCAAGCGCTCGTGATTGCATCAGCCATAGAGAATGAAGGCGTCAGATACTCAAGCCCAGGCTGTGGCAGCTGTGAGCCACCTGATGGGAAAGCTAAGAACTGAACCTTCTCTTTGCTCCTTGATAAAAATTTGATAAAATGGAAGTGCTGGAGTTCCTTGATATTTTGGAAGATAATTGTAAAGCAGAAAAGTAAGGCACTATATTCGGTTTGCTTTATTTGAGATTCTTTTAGGAAAAAAGGCTTTGTTTTAATTTTTACTCATGTGTATGATGTGTGTGGGTACCTGCAGAGTCCAGAAGAAGGCCTTAGATGCCCTGGAAGAGTTACCTTGTCCTGGCTGGTTTTCTGTGTCAACTTGACACAAGCTGGAGCTGTCACAGAAAGGAGCCTCCCTTGAGGAAATGTCTCCATGAGATCCGGCTGTAAGGCATTTTCTCAATTAGTGGTCAAGAGGGGAGGACCCAGCCCCTTGTGGGTGGTGCCCTCCCTGGGCTGGTGGTCCTGGGTTCTATAAGAAAGCAAACTGAGCAAGGCAGGGGAAGCAAGTCAGTAAGCAGCATCCCTCCATGGCCTCTGCATCAGCTGACTTGCTCGAGTTCCAGTCCTGACTTCCTCTTGTGATGAACAGCAACGTGGAAGTGTAAGCTGAATAAACCCTTTCCTCCCCAACTTGCTACTTGGTCATGATGTTTGTGCAGGAATAGAAGCCCTGACTAAGACATACATGGCTGTGAGCTTCCTTGACATGAGCGTTGGGATTGGAACCTCAGTACTGTGGAAGAACAGCCATTTCTCCAGACTTTAAAGTCCTCAGAGAAAAAAATAAATAAATAAAAAGATCAAACTTTGCTGGATGTGGTGGTGTGCACTCGCAGCCCCAGCACCACAGAGGCTGAGTCCGGGATCTCTGACTAATTCGAGCCAGCCTTGTTACATAATAAAGCTACCTTCCGAATACCGGGGTTCTAGGCCTGTGTTATACGCTGCTTTATTGATACTGGGATTGAACCCAAGGCTTTGTGCGTGCCAGACTAATACTATACCAACTCAGCTACCTTATGACATGCAAAGAAAAAAAAAAAGGTCACATTTTAAGGATGCGTTAAATGGCTTTTCTCTAATTTAGAGGCCCGAGAACTTACTTAATTTTGTTTCTGCTCAAATTGGTTTGTTCCCTGACACGGAGGAATTCTGCAGACACTGAAATTCAAAACGAACAGAGGTGTGCTACTGGCCGTGCCACTTCTGTGTATTGTTTTCAACGGTCGTCCCCCCCCCCCCGCCCCCGCTGTTATTTTCTTGTCAGGGTCCAGAAGTTTAGGCTGGCTTAGACTGTATCATCCTGCCTCCGCTCCCCTCCCCCCATGAGCTGGGATCCCACGCATGCGCCGACCATGCCTGGCTCTTGGCTGTCCGTATTTCTCAGCGTTCACTTCAGCAATGCTTTGGGGGAATGTGGAGCTGGAACCTCTCTTCCCGTGGACTCCAGGGAAAGGGCACGGAGGTCCCAGTCTTTATTCCCTTTCCTTCTGAAATAGTGACATATTCCCACAATAGGAGGAAACAGAGGCCAAAGGGCTTGTGAAAGAAAGAGGACAGCCACATGAAGGTCCCCAGAGAAGGGCTGCTGGGCAGCCTAAGCCCCAGGCTGACCCCATGTGAGACAGAGGAAACCCAGCCCCTGGATGCAGGGTGCATCTCAGGTCGGCCTGCTCCAATATTGCGTGCTACGGTTTCGATACTACCTGAGCCAGTCAGCTGCAATGATGACCTCCTTCCTTCAGAGGAGGAAATGAGAGAGAGAGAGAGAGAGAGGGAGGGAGGGAGGGAGGGAGGGAGGAGGGGAGGGAGGGGAGGAGGGGAGGGAGGGGGGAGAGCCTGAGACCGCATCAGTAGAATGCTTGCACACCCCACACTGCGCACGCGCACGCCCGTCGCTGAGTCATGGTGGGAGGTTATAATTCTAGCACCTGAGAGGTAGAGGCAGAAAGATTTGGAATTCAAGGTTATCTTGGCTACATAAAAGGTTAAAGGCCAGCATGGACTAACCCAGCCTAAAAGAGAGAAGGGCAGAAGTCTGTCATATACCTTGAAGTTTAAAATCACAAAAGTCTGAATAGCTATGGTGGCATAGTCTGAGCAACATGGGAAGAACCTGTCTTTTAAAAAGGCTTTTGGGCTCTTAAAAAAAAGTGTGTGTGTGTGTGTGCAGGTTTGGGTGACAATTACTTTTACTGCTGAGCCATCAGCTCCAGTCAAGTGCTAGCAGATGGGCAGATGTGAGACCAGTAGGCATGGTTCTTAGTGAGAGCTCCGGCACACAGTTGACCCTTATCCCACACTCGCTGCTTTTGCCTCGATGACAGGAACAGCTGAGGTAGCTAGTGCCCACGTGCACATTTTACGTCCCTGTCACCGCCGCCGCCCATGGTTGGTCCAGGAGGCTGGAAGATGAGAGCTGACTAAGTCCAGAGGAGAACTGGTGGGAGAGATAAATGTGAAAACATTAGCGATTGGAAATCAAAACATCCTGCGCAGATTCTGGAAGCGTCTGTAGTCCCTGACAGGAATGGGGGTAGGGCCTTCCTTCTCTGTCCTACACACGGTTGAGCTTGGGGGCCGGGACTGCCAGCCCTTCTCCTGGGACTCTCATGTCGATGTCATTTCTTTTCTTTCTCAGGCCCTTTCTCCTCTTACTTCCTCCTATTGTGGGAACTGGGAAGAACCTCCCCACTCAGAGCCTCGCTGCCTCGGCTCCCCTGGACCTCAGTCCACAGCCTCTGTTCAAACACCGTTCCCTGGATCCACTCAGCACTGACTGCTCAGCGCTCAGCTCTTGTGGGCCTCTTGGAGCCCCAGGACCATTTCATTCATCTCCTTGTTTCCCACACATTCTGAGTCATGAACAATCACCCGGGCTGGGTGAAGGAACGGATTCTCAGACCCCGCCCCTGGAGATTCTGAATCAGAGACTGGGCCGAGGCCAGGAAGAGCCTGGGCCAACGAGGCCCCCAGGTGATTGTGATAAACCAAGTTTTGGAAAGAGCGGGGCTATTGTCCAGGTGGTGGAACGGTTCCCCATTCACCGAGGGCATTGCTTGGCTGGCACTTCTGCTGCCTTCTGGACTCCAAAGAGAATCGCACAGGGAACCTTTTGTTGTTGTTTTCTGTTTTTTTTTTTTTGAGCTGGGATCTGGCTAAGTGATCCAGTCTTTCCCTCCTAGTACCGGTCGGGTGCTGTTTCTTGAAGATCTGTTCTGAATTAGAAATGGCCATTTTTAGGCGACATCTACCTTAAAACAAACGAACAAACAAACAAAAAAACCATCCGTAGGTTCGCGGGATGGTGGCACTCCCCCGAGTACGAAGTTACGGCTTTAATATTTATAGTATATCTTCTAGCAACTATGTTTTTAGAACAATTAGGAGCCGCCTGTGTTCGCACACACCTGTAATGGTTGAATCTGGGAGTTAGAGCCGTAGGATTGGGAGTTCGGGGACATTGGACACCTTTTCTGAAACGAAACAAACCCATCCATGCCGTTTCTCCTAAGACAAATAGGAACTCTCTGGCATGAGACCCCCACCCCCGCCCCTGGGAGTGGTGATTTTTGTTATCATGGCTTTTTGTCATTTACTCTTAATTTCTTTCATAGACATAGAAAGCATTTTTTTTTTTTTTTTTTTTTTTTTTTACTTCCCAAAGGACAGACAACTGTTTTAGATCATTCCCACCCGGAAATCCTTTATTGTACCTCCCCTGGTGGTTATTATACCTCCTGTCAGTGTGTTATCAGTGATAGGTTATTTCTCTGCTGGTGAAATGAGTCAAGTCAAGCCAGATTAGATTATATTAAATGCAGGTTTATTAGGAAGATCCTCTTGGGCAGGTGAGTTCAATGGTCCCAAGGACTGAGGGCCAGGGAAGTCATCATGGGGAGAGAGAAGGGGGGTGGGAAGAGAAAGAGAGAAAAGGGGACACTAGCTAAGGGGGCGGGGGAGAGGCGGAGGGGAGAGAGAGAAGGAGAGAGGGAGATATCAAGCAGATAAAATATCTGGATTATATGAGGAAGAGCCTTTGGGGGAAGGGCAGCCCAGCCCCTGGGCTGGAAAGTTCAGGGTTGGGGGTAGGGTATGTCAGGAAGGGACTGGGGGATGCTGGGAGAACCAGAAGGCTAGGTCTGCTTTGATATGTAAAATATGCACCCCAGTCCCTTGTCCCTAGGGTCCAAAACCAAATAGCAGCACACAAAGGCTTGTGAAGTGATGGGTTTAGGACTTTCTATCTGACCAAGTTGGGTATCTGACAAAAATGCTCCTTGAGCAGAGGCTGAGAAGCTGAGAAAATTGAATTAAGTAGGCTCTGGTATGCGTAACCGGATTACGCCCGATTACACTGAGAATCTCAGTTGAGGTGTTCTCGGCCTCGGCTGATGCTCCCGGCAGGTGAGCTGGCTGCTGGGGCTATGCACAGATGAGGAAACCAGCCAGCATTTCTCAGGAGACCCACTCCAGTTGTACTAATAGTTCAGCTGGTGGACTCTCAGGGCACCGGGCTGCACTCATTACCTCTACGTGAGGGTTGAGGTCAGTGGAGCTCCTGTGCCCTCAGTCATAGCATGAATGTCATTGAGTTTGCTGTGTAGCAGACATATTTACAGTGCCCAGCCAGTATACTTCAGAGGGCATTTGGTGAAAAGTATCTCTTCTGATCATCTGCCTCGTCCTTCCAGCCCTCTGTCGGATCTTCACTTTCATGGCCGTTTCTGAGTCCTGCCAAGGTTTCTTCACACAAACAGAAAAGTGCGAGTGTGTTTTCCCCTCCATTTTCCATGCACAGAATTTCAGGATCCGCCTTCTTGCTTTTCTTCCTCCTCTCTATAGGAGCAAAGTGTCATATTCGTTGTTCTGTAAAGTTTTACGTTGGTTTCTAAAAATGAACTCCATGCGGACCGTATCTGTGAATTCCAGATCAATTGTATTGTTGTTAGAGTAGGAAGTTAAATTGGGGAAAATGAGGAAAAGATTCAGATAAGTCTATTAAATCCTCTGTTCAATCTTTAAAAATCGTTAATATGGTGGGTTTTAGGTATATATTCTAACGTGAACTTAGCCATTGAGTCTTTTCTGCATTAAGGAAAGAAGTGTGTGTGTGTGTGTGTGTGTGTGTGTGTGTGTGTGTGTGAGTGTGTGTGTGTGTGTGTGTGTGTGAGTGTGTGTGTGTGTGTGTGTGTGTGTGTGTGTGTGGTGTGTGTGTGTGTGTGTGTGTGTGTGTATGTGTGTGAATGTGTGTGTGTATGTGTGTGTGTGTGTGTGTGTGTGTGTGTGTGTGTGTGTGTGTGTGTGTGTGTGTCTGTGTGTGTGTATGTGTGTGTGTGTGTGTGTGTGAATGTGTGTGTATGTGTGTGTAAGAGAGAGAGAGAAAGTGTGTGTATGTGAGTGTGAGAGAATGAGTGTGAGTGTGTGTATATGTGTGAATGTGTGTGTAAGAGAGAGTGAGTGTGTGAGCATGTGTGTATGTGAGTGTGAGAAAGTGAGTGTGTGTGTATATGTGTGAATGTGTGTTGTAAGTGTGTGTAGTGTGTGTATGTGTATGTGTGTGTATGTGATGTGTGTGTGTGTATGTGTGTGAATGTGTGTGAGTGTGTGTGTATGTGTGTATGTGTATGTGTATGTGTGTGTGTGTGATGTGTGTGTGTGTATGTGTGTGTATGTATGTATGTGTGTGTATGTGTGTATGTGTGTGTATGTGTGAGTATGTGTGTATGTGTGAGTATGTGTGTATGTGTGAGTGTGTGTGTGTGTGTGTGTGTGTGTGTGTATAACTCTGTTGGTAGAGCTTGCCTAGCGTACCCCTCTGTCTGGATATCCCAATATTGAGTGTGAATTTCTCATGTTGGATGGAGGACAATGCTCTAGGAATACATTTGAGTTAGTTGTGGAGTGTTTGCTCTGACAGAGTGCCCTATAGTTTGGAACATGAATTCAGTGGCTCATGAGGTCCGGTCCGCCCGGTCTATGTAATTTTGCCTGTTGCTTTTTTTAACCACTGGACCGTAGTGTCTTAGGTGGTACTGCAAGGGCGAACAGTGGGAGGCGTCTGAAGGAAGCAACTGTGGTCAGTTGGGATTACTTTTCCCTAGTTGTGAACCTGAGATCAAAGGTTTGCGATGATTTCATGTGAAAGTGGCCAGTTAAGACCTAGGCGTGGAGTGCGGACTCAGAAGCAACCTTGCGTTACATGGTCTACTTTGTATAGTTAAATAGTTCTTTGTGAACCTCTGAATTGGACTCATGAAACAGTACCAGGAGGGAATGTACTGGAAATCTATCAGTAGATGCGTTGCTAAGACGTAGAATTTATGACTGTCTTCTGGGAAAATCAGCCATATTTTATACATAGGGTCATCTACTGAGAACGGTTCTCTGTCTTTACAGCAGATCACCTGGTGGAGACGGTCCCTTCCTTATGGGTCTAGCAGAAGAATGTGTCAATCGGACTAACTGGTTATGATGTCAATTCTTCTGTCTGTTTTTCCTTGCAAAGGAGATTAAATTAAGCCAGGGCTCTCATCGAGTGGGAGGGCGCTGCTGGCTAAACTCCCATAAGGCACTGGGGCAAAACCAAACCAAACAACAACAAAAGGGCTGAAGCAACAGAAGCAAACACCACTCCTCTTCTCCTGTCGCTGAGAACGAGGGGTACAGAGGGACCCGGCGACTGCGAGCCGATGGTAAAGGACGGAGCTGTGTAGATGGGCTGCGAGAGATGACTGTGCATCTCATTAGTACCTCTTACATAATCCGAACGCGCTGCTTATGGACCACAAAGCCCGGCTCTCATAAACTACTGTGTTTAATAATCAATATTTGTAAGGCACCATCTATAACTAATATTGATGGCCTCGCTGTTGTCAATGCTTGTTTTGTTTAGCTTTCGTAACATTTCCTGAGAAGGCCCAATAGTCTCCCTGCCTTTAGTGATGGGGTAATGGTGCCACAGAAATGTGAATTTGTTCCAGGTTACTTGCTTTGTCTGGAGAACCTCCTCCTGTTCCCCCTCCCTCCTCCCTCCCTCCCTCCCTCCCTCCTCCCTCCCTCCCTCCCTCTTGTATGCATGTGCCCATTGGTATCTGTGGGACACTGACTCCCGGCTCCCAACATGTTCCATTCTTATGCACAGAATCGAACATTTCCCTCCAAAACAACTCTCAGTGACTGAACTTTTGATCCTCCTGCCCCTGCCGCCCAAGTACTGGGATCCCAAACCTACCACGCCTGGCATTTTTTTGGTTTGTTTAAACGGGGTCTTACTCTATAGCCTTGAATTTAGTGTGTATCTCTGGCTGGCTTTGAATTCCTGGCAGTCCTCCTGTCTCAGATTCCCAAATGCTGGGGTCCCAGGCACACGCCACCGTGCCCAACTTCTGTTTATTTTACCCACTTTTCAGTTCACCATGATACTACTGAAGAGCATCTGAGTTTAGCCAGGGCCTAGGAAGTGTTCCCTATTCTTCAGTGAGTCTTTAAAATCATTTTGCCGTATAGCATATGGCCCCCAGGGAGAAATCAGTAGCCCACCGACCATGCTGTTTTGAATCTACAGAGAGTGAACCAAGTTCGCCTGGTTCTCTGCTCTGCTCTGGAAGACAGACAGTCTAGCCCCCAAACACAGACTCTTTGTTGGCACTTTCCGTCCTTCTGTCCTCTTTTCTTCTGCCAGACATTCATGGTCAGGGTCAGAAGACAGGAGTCACACGAACAAACTCAATTTCAGACTTGTTTTCGGTGAAGTGATACGCTGAGGTTAGGAATCTCTCCCCACTTCCTCTCTCTCTCCAGATGCACTGCGTTCAAATGCCGTGACCCCGAGGCTGCTTAGTTTTGCTTGGTGGTGAGCTGAGGACCAGAGACATTAATAAAGCTAGCTCTCTAGTGTCCCCACTCCCTCTCCTCTCCTCTCTCCTCTGTTTTGTTTTGTTTTGAGATAGTGTCACCTGTAACCCAGGCTAACCTCAAACTCGCCCTGTAGCCACAACACGCCTGAACTTCTGATCATGACTCTACCTCTGAGGTGCTGGCTTACTGGTTTACTCCACCATACCCAGTGCAGGGGACCAAACCCAGGGCCTCTTGAATGCTTAGGCTAGCACTCTACTAACTGAGCGATATTCTTAACTCTTTCTGTTAGGGATAAAGAAGGCTTAACCACTTGTTGGTTGGTGGTGGCACCAATTAAGAGACTTGTGACCCGTAACCACTCCCTTGAATCAGCTGTTCCCAAGTGTGGCCCTAGAACCAGTGATGTCAGTATCTGCTGGTGGTCTCCTAGACCCCCACCCACCCCCGATACCCTGAGTCTGATCTCGCTGGACTGGACCCTGCGGGCTTACTCTCTGCCCACAGTCATACAAAGGAGATGTGTAAGCATACCCTGGCGTCTGACGACCACTGCCTGTGGATGTAGACTATGGCTGGCCCAAGGCCAGAGGCTGGAATCTGCTTCAGATCTTAGCATCCAGACTGACTGTGCTTGGGACAGGCTGGAGCTACCAATGCTCAATCCCTAGCCATTTCCTTATGGAGCTGCTCCTCGGTGAGCAGGACACAGGCTTGGGAAGGAACAGGGGAGTCATGCTGGACGGTAAGAGGTGCAGCTGGTGTGCCTGTCTGTTTGGGCGTTAGTAACCTGGGCCCTAGGCTCTTTAGTCTGGGAGCTGGGATAATTTCTCTTTTCCCAGGAACTTCAAACAGTGTCTAGGGAACAGGGAGGTGATTCAGCACAACCACAGGGCAGGGATGAGCTTTTGGTCCAAAATCCAGGGAGAGGGAGGGTTACTCTTTTTGAATACTGATTATATGAGGTTGCGTTTTGAGCTGTTAGGCAGAGATGGCTCATTCGAGTATAACTGGGAAAAAGTAAGAGAGACACGGGGGGTTTTCACGTATGGATGAGCCAAACGTGGACAAAGGTGAGACAGCCTGTGAGGGTGAATTAGTGTGGTACTTTATTGCTTATAGTTTCACTTTAACCCGTTATAACTCAACTTTTTAGTTTATTCTATATATTTATATATTATATATTATTATGATATAAAGATATATTATATATATCTTTAATATATTACCTGTAAGTTTTCTTAGTATGGCATAGGTCACTGCAATTTGGGGATCTTAGGGAGAAATACAATAGTCTGGTAAAAGGCAGAAACGACAAACCATTAGCTGGTGATCCTGAGACGATGATTCAGTCTCTGTGTGCCGGGTTTTTCTCCTCTGGAAAACAGCGTCCCGATACTGTAGACCACTGTTTTGGGTACACTATAGCCTTGTAGGGGGTGCCTGGCCTAAATAATAAGAATGTCAATGAATAATATTCACCGATTATTATTTCTGGCTTTACTCTTGTTCCTGTAGTTTTCTTTTTCTCCATTTTCCGAGTGGATTCAGCTGGACATGGTGGGAATGCACGCCTTTAAACCCAACAACGGGGAGGCAGAGGCAGGTGGATCTCTGTGAGTTCTAGGGAAGCCAGGAGAACAGAGAGGGAAACAGACAGACCAACCAACCAACCAAATCTAACTTTAAAGCTAAGGTGTTAGGATGAAGGGAGCGGGCTTAAATTGCTTGACTGTATTTTAATGATAAAGGATTGGTGTTCTGGCTACTGGAATTTTCTAGAGATCTGATGGAGAGGATTGATATTATTTCTGGGTTTGCGGGCTTTTTTTAATTAATTAATTTATTTATTTTGTATATGAGTACACTGTAGCTGTCTTCAGACAAACCAGAAGAGGGCATCGGATCCCATTACAGATGGTTGTGAGCCACCCTGTGGTTGCTGGGATTTGAACTCAGGACCTCTGGAAGAGCAGTCTGTGCTCTTAACCACTGAGCCATTTCTCCAGGCCCCCCCCCTTTTTTTTAAGGTAACATGACAGTTTAGTGACAAGGCATAGGACCTTAGCTTAAGATACTCAGCGTGATCACCACATGGTGCTTTGATGACGTCTCTCACAGGAGTTCGGTTTTATGTTACCTATCCCCTCGTGTTAGGCCGAGATGAGCTAAAAAAAAAAAACAAGTCTGAGGAGGTTTTGTTTGTAGAGGTCCAGCATGTTGAGTTTATTGTATGCAGAAAATGTCTAATTTGGAAACCTGTTAAGTGACAGCATTACATTGTAAGCTGCTTCGGGCTTCTGTGTCCTCCTATAAACCATGAGTATTAGTTTGCCGTCAGTATGACAAAATTCCTGGGGAGGAAGGTTTATTTTGGTCTCGAATTTCAGAGGTCTCAGCCCAGTATCGCACAACCCCACCTCTTTGACCCTGTGGTGACCCCAAGAGTGAGAGCACATGGCAGTGTAAAGCCGCTTACCTCACAGTGGCTGGTTGTAGATGAGAGAGAGGAAGCATCTGGGATCAACTATGCTCTTCCCAAGGTGTCTCGCCATGGCTGGGGAGATCACTCAGTCAGTGAAGTGCGTGCTCTGTGGGCATGAAGGCCTGAGATTGGATCCTAGCACCCACGTGAGAGCTAGATGAGGTGACACATCTGTAATCATAGATCCCTGGAACTCTCTGGCCAGCTGGCCAAACCAATGAGGCCAGCTTCAGCTGGAGACCCTGTCTGTAAAAAATAAGACTGAGAGAAACTTGAAGAAGATACCTGATGTAGATCTCTGGTTTCCACTTGAGTGTATACACACACACACACACACACACACACACACACACACACACACTCACATAAACATACACACACATACACAAACACACACAAACATACATATACATACACATACACACACATACACACACACACACATACACACACACACATACACATACACACACATACACTCACATAAACATACACACACATACACACACACACACACACACACACACACACAGAGTACACACTTGAGTAACTCCAACCTCTGTTGACTCCACCGCCTTTCAGAAAGCACCAGGAGGGTGGACTGAGCTTTCCACAGAGATATCTTTGCAGAGACAGTCTAGATCCAAACTATGGCTGGGGGATGGCACATATCTTTAATCCTAGGCAGTGGCAGGCCAAGTCTCTTAAGTTTGAGGCCAGCTTGGTCAACAGAGTGAGTTCCAGGACAGCCAGGGCTTCACAGAGAAACTATCCTCCCTCCCTCCACCCCCCGACCCTCACAAAAAGAAGAAGCAAACTATGATATCACATTCCGAAACATGCCCAGACCCAGGACAGCCCTGTCCTCACACTCTCCACCCAAGCCTGTTCAACCTTGAGTACAAGTTTGCACTAGGGAGGTTTCAGGATGGCTCAGCAGTAGAGAGCCCTGGCTATTCTTAGAGGACCCTGGTCAGATTCTCAGCACCCACGCTGTGATTCTCGTACCAGGGCATCCCTATGCCCTGTTCTGGTCTCTGTAGTCACTTCACAAACAGGGTGCAAAGGCAGCATCCTCCCCTCCCCGCCCCGCCCTGCCCCGCCCTGCCCCGCCCCCAAGGGGTGTGATCAGGGTCTCATCTATAATACTGTTCATTTGGATCAGACTTCCAGGTTCAACATTAGAGGGTGGTAGGGGATGTATCTGGGTGTTTGCGTGTGGAGGAGGGAGTGCCTTTATGATAGGATAATTATGTGGGGGTACCATCAGCCTTTGGAAGCAGGGATAGGATCCTATCCAGGGTGCTTGAGTGCACGAGACTGAGAACGTAAGCCTTGGGCTCAGGCCAGTCCCATGCTATGTGACAGTGCCAGGGCTGGGTGGAAGGTGTGCGGGCCATAGCAGCTACAGTGTTAGAGCTTCAGTGTGGTACTGGGCAGCTCAACGCAGAACACAGAGAAAGTCTGAATGCTCGCAAGCTAACAGTGGCTGCAGTGACTCCATGGTTTCCGAGAGCTGGGAGATGGCTCAGTGGATGATGGCTCAGTGGGTAAAGGTGTCTGTCACCAGGCCTGACGGCCCGAGTTCGATCCCCAGGACCCACATGGTTGAGGGGAGAACTGACTCCTGAGAGAGTCGTCCTCTGACCCCTACATGAACACCATGGCATTCATGGGCCAGCCCACAGTCAGACACAGTGTGTGTAGACACACTCTGTGTGTGTGTGTGTGTGTGTGTGTGTGTGTGTGTGTGCGCGCGCGCAAACATATATAAATAAATGCAATATAGCCTTAAATAAAACGTCTTTCTTGGGGACTTGAAACAGATGAGAGACTACTATTGCAAAAGCTCACTGAAGCCAGTCATAGTGCATTCCTATGATCTCAGCATTATGGGAGGCTGAGACAGGAGAGTGTCAGTTTTAAGTAATGAGTGTTCCACTTGGGAAAGGAAAAGGGCCTATTTAAATTTTTTGTTGTTGTTGTTGAAAATGGTTATTTCTGTGTTTTTATAGTTTATCTTTACCTCGAGGACCATACCTGATTTATGGTTTACTATCCATACGTTCTAACATCTGTTCGTTTCATATGGGTGTGCCTTTACACTGGATTTTTGTGCCGAGAGTGTGGGGTGCAAAGCATTGAAGAACCCCTCGGCTCCCACTGTGCATTCTTTGTAGAAGGAGCTGAACTGTTTATAGAGTCCGAGGAGCTCTGGTGAAGAACATGTTTTTAAATCATGTCGAGCTTGTTTAAAAGGATCCCTGTCAAGTCTCATGTAGCTTTGCGTGTCAAACAGGACTTGGAAATGTTTTCCCCCCAGTGACTGTCTTAGCAATTTATGTCCGCGAGGGGTTCACTGGGAATGAGTTAAATTTGGGGAGGTCACAGTTTACTTCCAACTTGGCTTCCAAAGTGAAAATGGACTTCTGGTTTTTAAGTCGAAGTTGGAGAAAGTTCTAACAAAGAGCTTTCGAACTGTGCGGCCAACTGCAGGACAGGGAGCGGGGCTTCCCCATCTCTTTGAACTGCGTGGCAGTTGTGTTGAAGGGGCAGGGCTTTCCCATCTCTGCAGCCAGAAATGGAACTTGATAATTCTTACACTTTTCTTTTTCTTGTCGAGAGAGAAAGGGAAGAGAAGGTAAAACGTGCTGAGTTTGGGAAACTGCTCCAGTCACGTAAATCTTAGCTACATAAATGGTCTTTTTATGTTAAAAGGAGGAACGAGGTAAGAGAGTGTTTTGTTTTGTAGTTAAATATTCCCCCACTCGGGATATTACATTGTAAACTTTTCAGATTTACTCATTGAGAACCTACGTTACTAAGAATTAACTTTTTTTTTTGTTGTTCTTTTTTTTTTAGGAGCTGGGGACTGAACCCAGGGCCTTGCGCTTGCTAGGCAAGCGCTCTACCACTGAGCTAAATCCCCAACCCCAAGAATTAACTTTTAAGATAATTTCTGCAGTGCTGTTCAGGTTGGGCAGTTGGATCCTGGGTCTGGAATGCTAAGGGGTCACTCACATCTTCTTGATGATTGAGCTGTGGAGAACAGGGATAGGGATAATCTAAAATTATTTTTTACTATGTTGTCCCTACAGAGGAGTGTAGTTCACTTTGGAGACTCACTCTTTATTTTTATTCTTGTGAGATAGAGTCTCACCGTGAAGTCTAAGACGTCACGGAAGTCACTATGTAGCTTAGGCTGGCCTTGAACTTGTAGTTCTTTTCACCTCAGCTTCATAAGTGCTGGGATTACAGGTGAGAACCAGTGAACTTGGCGGTGTTCTGGGGGCACCGAGATGGAACCCAGAAACTTGTGTCTGCGAGGTAAGCACTCCATCACTGGGCTACGCCCCAGCTCCAGAGCACTTACATTTGAGCCATGGGGTGTAGTCCTTGGACTGTCCTGGATTTCCTATCAATCAGTTTCTCTTTGTTCAGGTGTCTCTGATGTACTTTTAGCAAGTACTAGAACTTTGCTCTGGCACCTGACCACCACCCCCACCGGCCCCCGCCCCCAGAGGTGTTTAGCCAAAATGTCTGAGTCTGTTGTTTTGGGCCTGAGGTAAGGGTGAAGCCTTGTCGTATAAGAACATTGTTCATGTCTTGGCATCTGGTAAAGAGAAGGGAGGAAGCGGGAGGGGGAAAGGATGAGAGGGAGGGGGAGGGGGAGAGGGAGGGGGAGGGGGAGAGGGAGAGGGAGGAGGAGACACCAGAGGCTCTCCTCCCAAATCCCACTTCTTCCAAGTCAGGCCCTGCCCTGCCTCTCTTCAAGTAAGAATCCATCAACGGATTAATCTATTGACTGGGGGACCCATAGCCAACTGTTATCACTGTTTTGGGGACCAGGCTTTTTGAGGGATCCCTGCCCCTGGAAGCTTCCTGGGAAAAGTTAGTCAAAACCGGTTCGCTTGTCTCCCCCTCCTTTAATTAGTGATTTTGCTAAGCTACCCCCCACCCCCCTTGTATTTTGGAGATGTCCTCTGCCAAGCTCTTTAATCTCCTCCTTCCCAGCATTGCTGTTGAGAGCTGCAGACCTTGGCATCTGATCCTTTGAGTAGCTCTCTTTTCTCCTCTAAAAGCTTTTGTGGTCAGCTCTGTGATCCCGGCGTTTTGAAAGATTTCACACTCTTCATCCGTTGGAATGCGTGTGTATTTTAATTGATATTTGCTGGCTACTTGACGGGCTGGGTCTTTTTTAATTCTGAAGAAAGTTACTAAGTTAGTTTTTGAATCCCTTCGTATTTTCCCCACGTCTCCGTCTGCTTGAGAGTGGGGACGTGGGGGGGCTGTTTGGGATGGATGCTGGCCCGCTGGCCCTCTGGATGGGCAGACTGGTGAGGAAGCCTCTTGTTAGTGATGAGCTCATCCAAGGCTGCAGGGATTCTCCAGAAATGACCTCCCTGATCTCTTGGCTATGACAGAGGCCTCGCTGTCAGCTCCCGAGGGGCTCTGAGGAAGGCGGGCTGGAGCCTTGGCATGCCCTGTCCATTCGATCCCCGTATCTCAACTGTGTCCTCACCAGAAGGCCTGTTTTAACATTTTCAGAGGATCAACGTCCACACTTCTGCCAGGATGGGAATTTAGAGTTCAGCGTTTAGTAGAGGCCAAGCTAGCCTCGTGCTTGCTGTGTGCCGATGCTGGCTTGAATTCCTCATCCTCTCACCCTGACTCCAACGGTTATGATGACAGCCCTATGCCACCATGGCTTTGTTGCAGGGTTTTAACCAAGTCTTACTCTGGCTGTTTCCCCTCCACCAGTCCGCTCACTTCTAGCTGCAAACCTTCTCACCAGCACCGATCACCTGACCCCTGCGAATCAGCAGAGTAAATATATGGGTTCACAGTGCCCCCAAGCTGGCCGAGATCGGCCTCATTGAGGGAGTATTCAGTTGGCTACTCAACCTTCGGCTTTCCAGCTTTTAAAAGCATTCTTTCCTTCTCTCCCTCCCTCCCTATCTTCAGAAGACAGCCTCTGCTTCAGTGCTGGCGGGGACTGAATCTAGGCTTGATGCGTGCACGCAGTTTGGCCCCTTGCTAGAACTCTGCAATACTCTTCACTCATGCTTTCTGTCTGCCCCCTCGGGGCTGCGGACGTTCTGCCCACCATCTTAAGGGCCACCATTGAGCCATCTGAAACACGAACATCTCCTTCTTTTCTTTTCCAGGATGTCTGAGTTCGTCTCCTATCTCCCCACCCCCATTTTTTTCTTTTCCTTAAAAAAAAATATTTTGTCTCAACTAAGCCTTGGGACACATACTTATAATCCCGCAACTCCGGAGGCAGGAGGATGACCAGGAGTTTGAGGCCATCACTGGCCTACAGGATGGGTTGTAAGACAACAGGCTACAAGGCAGGGTTTTACTTCAAATGCCCTCACCCTGTTTTTTTTTTTTTCCCCCTTTAATTTAAATCGACAGATGGCGATGAAGTATAATCTGGAGCACGGTGTGATATTTTGATACATGTGGATATTGTGGAAGCATCAGATCAGATTATAAAAATCATTCATTCATTCATTCATTCACTGACTCAGTTCTTCCGTGCACTGCTCTTTTAGCATTCATCCGACCCCTTTAGAATTTTACCTCGAAGGTGACAGTGATCAGTCAGCACTTAATAGGTGTTAGCTTTTCTCAGTTTGGATTAGGAGTTTTTGGACATCCTATTTTGAAACTTCATATTTACTCTTTATAAAAACTTATGCTTCTGCAGAGCTCACTGTTTATCCCGGTGGCGACCAGGCAGGGTCTGCAGCTTCCTTTGCCTTCGTTCATTCGATGCCTAAACATGACTGATTGATTGATTGATTGATTGATATTGATTTGTGTTGTACTGGAGATTTCATCCCAGTGCCTCTTGAATTCTACCACCCTTTAAAAACGCCTTATCTTGTTGGGGCTGGAGAGATGACTCAGTGGTTAAGAGCACTGCCCGTTCTTTCAGAGTCCCTGGGTCCCAGCACCCATAGGGCAGCTCACAAGTAGTGGTAGCTGTCTGAGGAAACTCCTGCCCTTTTCCTGATCTCTGAAGACACTTCAAGGAAGCACTAGAGAGACGTGCATGCCGGCAGAACACCCAAACACACAGAACTACAATAACAAGAAAATAAATCTTTTTTTTAAAGAATTTTTTTAAAGATTTTTTAAACAATGTTTTTTTTAAAGGTTTATTTATTTTATGATTACACTGTAGCTATCTTCATGCACACCAGAAGAGGGCGTCAGATCCCATTACAGATGGTTGTGAGCCACCATGTGGTTGCTGGGAATTGAACTCAGGACCTCTGGAAGAGCAGTCAGTGCTCTTAACTGCTGAGCCATCTCTCCAGCCTCCATAAAACGAATCTTAAAAAATTCCTATTGCAACAGAGTCTTTCTAGGCTTCCTAGGCTACACTGGAGCTGTCAGATGCCTCCTTAGTAGTTGGGATGATAGCCGTGTGCCGGGATGCCTGGCATTTCTTTGTTTTTGAGGCAGTGTCATGCTGTATACCCCAGGTTATTCTCATACTCAGTATATAGCCTAGGCTGTGTTAGCTGACTGAGTACTAAGATTTTAACTATGTGTCACCAAGTCTGGCAAAAAAGTTCTCTTGTTCTCACTTTTTGTCTCTCTCTTCGTTTTCTTTTCTTTCCTTTCTTCCTTCTTTTCTTCCTTCCTTCTCTCTCTCTCTTTTTTTTCTTCTTTTTTGAGACAGGGTTTTTCTGTATAGCCTTGGCTGTTCTGGAACTCACTTTGTAGACCGTGCTGGCCCCTAACTCAGAGATTGCCTGCCTCTGCCTCCTGAGTGCTAGGATTAAAGGAATGTGGCAGCACTGCCCAGATTTCTCTTCTTTATCCATCCATCCATCCATCCACCCACCCACCCACCCACCTACCTACCTACCTACCTATCTATCATCTGTCTAATGTCTATCTTTCTTTTTTTATTTTTACGATTTATTTTTATATGTATGGGTGTTCTGTTTGCATGGATGTTTAATCTTGTACATGCAGTGTCTGCAGAGGCCAGAACAGGTTGTCAGATGTCCTGGAACTGGAGTTACAGACGGTCGTTATCTGCTATGTGGCTACTAGGAACTAAATCCAATCCCTTGGAAAGAGCGGTCAGTGCTTTTGACTGCTGAACCATTTCTGGCCCCTCCTCTGCTCTTAATTTGAAACAGAGTCTCACTGTGTAGCCCAGGCTGGCCTCAAATTACCAGAAACTCTGGTACCTCAGCTCTTGAGAGCTAGGACTAAAGGCCCAGGCTGTCAGATCAGATATAACAGTTTCTTAGTTAGGTTACTATGGTTTATCTTGTCACTCTCAGGACCCCTATGCTCACTCCTCAGTGGCCAGGCAAGCAGGACAAAGTGTGAATAATGACTGGGTTTAGCAGTCCTGTCCTGGTAAGACTAGGCCATACTTACATTAGACACTTGACTTGGTCCAGGTGGAGGGGAAGGAAGCTGGACCTCAGGTTCTCTGATTTATTCTCTCTAGATTATAGGATGTCTTCTGGCTGGAATGCCTGCTCTGCCCTGGGGATGGAGGGAGAGAGCACCCTGAAGGGTCATGGGCATATCCTGAAGTTACCACCATGACTGTATCTTCCAAAGCCTTTTATTTAGTAGTCACATTGCATCAGAAATCTTTGAAGTCTCGCCTTGATCATCCAGTTATCTCAGACTTTGACGCTTCATGAATGATCCCGAGTCTGTCTGTACTGAGAATTTTGGTTTCTTTAAACACAGAAATGTTATAGGAATATGTTTCTGTTTTAATCCCTGGTGTGGGAGATGAGCTGCTTCGTGTTGTTTGCAGCAACTGACTGTGATTTGCCTCGAACTCTGGTAGGGATGTGATTTTATCAGCTGCAGTTATGTGTCTGCAAGCATATGATGTCTGAGAATCTGGTGACTCTCAGGAATTATAAAAATGCTAGAGCCAGAGAGGGGCGGTGGCTGCTGTTTTCCTTGCTGCAGCTCCTGTTTCTGCTGCTGCTGGCTGCTGGCTGCTGGCTGCTGGCTGCTGGCTGCTGGCTGGTGGTTGCTTGCTCTGGTGGCTGGTGGCTGGTGGCTGGCGGCTGGTTGAAGATAACCTGACTACCAAGATCAGCATTGCCTCAAGGAACTAACTAGATGTCCTTAATCAGCAAGAAGTAGTTTAAGGAGATTGAATCCCCCTTTCCCTCTAATCTTTTTCTCCTACCTCGTATTGGAAGGGGTAAGGCTAGAGAAGGGTGGTAGAAAAGGGGAAACTGTAAAGTAGCCAAAAGGCTGGCTACAACCCTCTTGCTGTAAGACCCACACAGTTGGAGAAGCACTTTGTCTGTGAGGTCTGTAGATACAATGTGCAAAGCAGTTTCCAGTCTGATACCTGGGCAGAGGTGAATAGGAGGTTGGTATCTCTCCTTTCTGACAGTCTCTGGGCCTTGTCTCTATCTCACCAGGGTTGTTTGTTCTACTGCAGCATTCAGGACTGGATGGTCAAGTGAGATAAATGCTGTGAAAAATTGTCTCTGCTGAAAGGTGTTTTTTTTATTTTTATTTTTTGTTTGGTTGTTGTTTTTGTTTGTTGTTGTTGTTGAGTCAGGTCTCCTGTAGCCCAGGCTTGCCTCAATCTTGAATAGACAATCGAAGGAAGGGTCTGGAATTCCTTCTTCCAGCAGTTCTCTACTTTGACTACTGGGAATTGGGTGAGTGAATGGAATTGAAGGAGGGCGCTGAGAGCGCTGGTAGAACAGGCACTGACATTGTATCCTTTGTCTCTTTGACTAAAGTCTCAAGCGAGTGAGTTTCCACTCAGCCCCTCCTGAGAGTTATGTCTGCTGATGCTCATGCCAGGCCTCTTAGTTTTTCAAATTACAACTGAACAGAAGTCTCGCTTGTTTAGTATCGACTTAGATTAATGATATAACTTGAAAACCCAGAGTTTTGGTGTAGACTACAAAGCAATTGTTGCTGACAAAACTTGGTTATTTCATGCTTTAAACAGAGTTGCTTCACTAATTTTTTGGGGGGTAGGGCTGGATATGTAGCTCATTTTGTAGAGTGCTTGCCTGGCATGGAATAAGCTTGTTTCAACCTCTAACACGGTGTAAGCCAGGCTTGGATCCACACAGTCTATGCTTTCTGTATCCTGAGGGGAGGGATAGGCGGAGACAGGAGGATCAGAAGTTCAAGGTCATTCTTAACTATGTCAAAGGTTTGAGCCTGGGCTGGACTACATGAGACCTTGCTAAAAATAAAAATAAAAAGTAATTTATCTCCCTTTTCTTTTGCGTTGACCAATTATAGAAGGAATTCGTCTTTAATGTCTTTAAGGTCTTATATGAGGATATGCCATTTCCCAGTTTTCAGGGTTCCCCTCCCACGTTTCCTTTCAGGACTGCCGGTTTCTCACGAGTCTTACAGTCGGCTGTGTTATTCTCCAGCCGGCAGACACGCAGGTCGCTTTGCAATTCTGAGCATTTTCTACTGCAGGGAGCATCCTTGCATGTGCACTCTGTGATACCCACCACTGAGAAGAGAGCTATAAAGATGTCCTTTGGAGTGGGCAGGGTTAATTAATTATGGAGCCTAGAAGATTTCGTGACAGCAAATATGGTGGCTAGCTTTGGCCTACATGTTGAGTTTCTTTTTTATTTTATTTAATGTGTATGAGTATTTTGCCTGCCTGTATGTATTCGTCCAGTGATCATGGACGCCAGAAGAGGGCATCAGCTCCCTTGTCACTGATTGTGAGCCACTATGTGTGTGCTGGGAATCAAACCCAGGTCCTTTGGAAGAATGGCAAGTGCTCTCAACCACTGAGCCACTCCACCCTACAGGATGGGTTTCTAGATTGCTACAGTGAATATCTTCAAACTGCTGTTTTTCTTATTTCCTAAATGAAAAATTTATTTATTTTTCTCTTTTGGTTTTTGTTAGTCTATGTTAATTAGTAATGAATAATGGCCTCATGACATTGTCACACATGTACATAATACAGCTTGACTCTAATTACCCCTTCCCCCATCCTCACTGTCTCCTTCCAGTTCCCACTGGTCCCCTCCCCTTCCTCACCTCAGTGAATCCCTTCTGTTTTCATGCCTTCCCTCCCCTTAATGACCTAGTGAGCTTCAAGAGGGTTGCATACAGGGACAAGAGTAAAGGATGCTTTACAGGGTGTGAGCATCTTACCGGTGGCTACATCGATGAAGAAAATGTCTCTTCTTATCCAGAGGAATGCTCTTTTCCATTTTCCTATGTTATTTTCTGATTCTACATTTGTGTACCTCAGGCTGGCTTCAAATTCTTGATGCACTCCTGTTTTACTTTGAAGTCCTGATTCTCCTGTCTTACGGGCTGGATTACTGATGTGTCCCATCCTACGCACTGTTGATTTGAATGACCTTTGTCTCCATGTATCTGACCCTAGTGTGCACGTGAGATTAGTTTTCTCGATACTTTATAATCAGAGATATATTCTAGAAGTTACATCTTTTGGTGATGTTGGGAGTGGAGTTAAAAGACCTTGTGCGTAGTAAATACGTTCTCTGCTTCCGTGCCGCATTCTCAACTCTCAGATTGGCTTTGGCATCCTGCTTAGAGTTAGAAGATTATTTCTGAACCTATAGTTAGATACCCATGTTTTGATTTGTCTTGATTGATTCTCCTCTGGGTTTCAACCCGGTGAGTGCTACCTCCTCTGTCAGAAGGGTAGCATCTGAGGCAAGACATGAACTATTTTCTGATTCCTTGGTCTTCTCCTTGCTTTCTCATGGCGCTCTTAGAGCGTGTCTGCTGCTCTTAGAGCATCTGTGGGCTTTGCTCTGTTCTTCTCTGTTGTAGGAGCCGTTGTCTTACCTACCCTTTCCTTCCCACCCAGACACTATCATCTGTTGTGGTTTGCCCTGAAGTTATCTGTATTTTGATGCTAATTCCACTGCCCCAAGTACAGCTGCCTAGTCCGGTACTCAGGAATCAGGTGACTTCACCAGAACCTCCCCATTGAATTTGTAAAATACAGGTGAGGGGCTTGTACAAGATAAAAGAAGGCCTGTCATTGGAGGAGAAGGAAGGATGGGTGGGAGAGAAGTTTGGAGGAAGAGGAGACTGGAATGAAAAGGAGGAGAGACCGGAAGGAGAGAGAGAAGCCAGTGCAAGACAGTGGAGGCTAACGTAAAGATCTCGCTCTGTGTATTTACAGGTTGTTATCAATGTTCCTAAGGGATGGATGGTACCGGGCTTTGTATGTTTAAGCGGGCAATTATATCTTACCAATTGGATCTAAGATTATTGTGTTGTGTGATCTTTTATGTGAGGGTTTGAGTGTAAGAACGGTGGCTGGAGACACTGGGCCACCGCGGCAGAGTTGGGATGTGTTTCCGCAGAAATATCTAGCAGATATCTTGTGACACCGTGGTGTGGACCCAGCGAGGTAAAAGACAACAATACATTTTTTTATTTTTATATTTTTACAACAACAGGCATCTGTTAAATACATGGTCAACCACTGTAGTGGGGAGAACTGCAGGGAAGTCTGGGGTTTTTGCCTGGGGAGAAAGAAACAGCACTAGGGAGAAAAATCTAGGCTAAGTTCTACAGAGCAGGGGTTGGGGGTGTGTAACACAGTAGTAGAACACTTGACAAGGATGGCAAGGCCCTGGATTCCATCTTCATCGTGGCCAAAACAAAACGAGTCAGCCAAGAAGTAAAATGTACTGTTAAACGGGGATATCAGTTTTACGTCACAGTCACAAAACACCTGAGATGAGAGATTGTTCAGTGGTAGAGGAATTTACCACACAAGCGTGAGAACCAGAGTTAGGATGCCCCAGAACACATATAAATACCAGGTGGGGCTGCAATTGTAATCCTCATGCTTAGAACAGGAAGACAGAGGATATTTGGAGCATCTGTTATGGTGTGGTCCAGAAGGCAAGGGTTCCTGGAAGCCCTGTTCTCAGAGTATGATCTGGAGTTAGGACATCAGCTATTTGGTCAAAGAAAGGGAGGGTGGAAAAGAGACCAATGAAAATGAAGACTTCGGTAACTCCTAATCTTACTAGGTTTGCTTCTTTTTGGGATGCTAAATACATGGTCCTCAGTTAGTGCAACCGTTTGGGAAGGATTAGTTAGTTGGCGTGGCCTTAGAGGAAGTGTGGCTATATTGGAGGAGGTGTGTCACTTGGGAGTGGTTTTGAATTTTGCTCACCCTTGCCTGCAACTTGTGGATCAGATGTGAACTCTGGAGTACTGCGTATCTGCTTACCTGCCACCATGTTCCTTACCGTGATGCCCACCGACTAACCTGAAACTGTAAGCAAGCTCCCAAGGGAATGTATCCTCCTCTAAGTTGCCTTGGTTATGGTGTTTCATCACAGCCATAGAATAGCAGCTAAGACACATTATCTATCTGTCTGTCTGTCTGTCTGTCTATCTATCATCTGTCTTTATCATCTACCATCTATTATCTCTGTTTAATTCCTTGTCTGTCTGTCATCATGTATCTATGTATTCATCTCTCTTCTATCTGCCCACCAGTCGTTTGTCTGTTCGTTTGTCTGTCTGTGTGACTCCAGCTATATGACGATATACATAGCCTATTGTTTCTCTTACTCTGATGGATCCCACTGTAAACCTTGCCTTTTCTGTTTGCTGAACTTGTTCTTTAGCGTCCAGTTCCATCCTGATTCTCTGAGTTGACAGACTATGTTCTCCCTGTCTAGGAAGTCATCGATTCTGCTCTCTCTCAGCAAGTCTCTGTGCGTTCTGTAATCGTTCCCTCGTGTACTTACTCCCTCCAACCAAGTAGCACTTGTTCCTACTTTCTTTACAGTGAGGTTCCCAGCTTTCTTGGTGTGGGCGGATTTGTCTCTGAGTTTATATTGGCCTGGCTGCCAAGTACGATCTGAGCAGGGAAAGCGAATGGGGAAGCCCTAGAAGAGTTAGGGCTGCAGAGTATGTGTGACCCAAAGCTAGGGAGGACAATCTCAGTGTCTTCTGGTTTAGACCTTGCACTGGATGGCAGATGTGACGTGTCCTAGGATTCAGAACACCTCCAGGAAGCTACAGTTTAAGCCACCGTGAGTCCTTTTTTTTTTTTTTAAACCTTTCAAATATTTATGATTTAATTTCATCCATACAAAGCCAAACTGGGAAATAATTCATAGAGACATTTAAAACCAAACAATGCAAAAGGAAATGCCTGTGAGCTCATCACTTAACACTTTGTTGTGGGTGTTATTTGTGTGGATGTAAACCTTGGTCACAGTATCACTTGTGTAGTTAGCTGTGTATTACACTGTGTGGAGGTATACCTTCGTCACAGTATCACTTCTGTAGTTAGCTGTGTATTACATTGTTTGTGTGGACGTATACCTTGGTCACAGTATCACTTCTGTAGTTAGCTGTGTATCACACTGTGTGGATGTATTCCTTCGTCACAGTATCACTTCTGTAGTTAGCTGTGTATTACATTGTAAAGCAGATTGACTTAGTTTTATTTTATGTATTTATTTTGCCTGCATGGATATAGACACAGCACGTCTACCTAGTGCCTCTTTGAGTCCAGAAGAGGGTTTTTGGGTCCCTTAGAGCTATAGTTACAGAAGGTTATGAGCCACTGTGTGGTTTTGGGGACTTGAACCCAGGTCCTCTGTGGAAGCAGCAAGCACTCTTAACTGCTGAGCCGTCCCCAGCTCCATGTGTGTTATTTTTAACACTCGAGTAGGATTCTACTGGAGAGAAATGACTGGCTTTTGCCTCCTCTCCTTTCCTCCACCCTTCCTTCTTGCTTTCCTTGCTTAATTGCTCTGTCCCTGCATCAGTCCATGTCTTCACAGGACCTTAAACACGCTGGGCAAGCACTCTACCTCCGAGCTACATCCCTAGCCCAGTTTGCTTTTTCTCAGCTCTTGACTGTTCTGCATAAAATCTTGTTCAACCTGTTTAGCTATTAGTGATTCTACCAGGATAAGCTAATAGTCATCATAGACCCATGCTTGTTTGGACAAAAAGCTTAAGCATCTAACATCTGAGTAGCCAGTTTTGCAGCATTTGAGAGTGACTCACTTATTTGCCTGAAATGAGAATATATGGGAGGAGACAAGTCAATCAACTGAGTTTTCTTTAAAGGAGCCATACTGTTGCACATGGAAGTAAGACTGCCCCCGGTCCCGCCTTTCTGCAGATACAGACGGGAGAGCGCAAATTACACCCCATTTATTGTCCTAAGATTCTGAACTATGACAGCTGGCAGAACTGCCTACTGAAACAGTGAATTCCTGAATGGCCAAGTCACAGCCTTTCCTTTTGTAGTTTAGTGTGTCTTCAAGAGGAAATGATTCGATTTTTTTTATTCTCATAGTGATTGTAACTCAGCTGTAGCTGTAATGTCATGTGGTGACGATTCAGGAATTCTTCAAAAGGAAAGAGAGCTGGTGAGAGTCACGGTGTTTATTTCTCCCTTTTCTCTGGAAATCGTTGTTTGTTTTTCCTTTCTCCCCGTTTATACTGTGGATTTCTGGTGTGTGTATATGCCTGTGTGTCACAGTGCACAGAGACACCACTTGCAGGACTCGAGTCTCTCTGTCTAGCCAGTGTATCTTAGGGACTAAGCTTGGCTCCTCAGGTTTTCCCCAAGGAGCCCTCTCTTCAACCCAGGAAGGCCCTTTGTTCCTAAGAGTCACCACTTGACTCTTCAGGTCAACATAGCTTAAGAGTTAACTTAAGGTTTTCTCTTTCTTCTTTTTTTGAAAACTAGGGTTATTCTAGGAATGAATTTGTGTCGTTTTATTTATAGAAGGCACTCTTTTGCCTCTGATTTCCTCCACTTCCCCTGTAGCTCAAGGGACATTTGTAAAATGTAAGATCCGCTGTGACACAGTTAGTGTTAGTGTTTCTTATTTCTGTCTCCTGCTACAAATAAATGGTATGAAAGCACATCCACAAGAAAGAAATGAAGTTCCAATGTTTTCCTGCTCAGCATTTTTTTTTTGTTTTGTCTTGTTTAAATATCACTGCACAGTTTTTGTGATTTTTGAAGATGTGTGGGTCATTTGAAGTAGTTCCTCCATATCAATAAACCAAGGGGTCTTGGGGAACATAAATACTTTGTTTTCTGTGTTGTCATTCAACTTCTTTACTTTTCTCTCCAAGATTCCAGGGGACGACCACTTTTATTATACCCTTTCCCCCAATGTAGTGAAGTTTATAAGGTACCTTGAACATTCAAAAGTGAGAAGAAATGTTAACCTGGAATTTTTGTGCTCCAGATGAGAGATCATTGAAATTGTAGCCATCACAGCCTGGCTTGAGTGATGCTAGAAGAAATGGAAAGAAAGGACTCGCTCATTGGAGGGAGGGCTTCGGCTGCGTTTTGCATTCAGAGAAGTAATCGGAGTATGAGGTGTTACAGGAGGAGAAGGCTGTTTTAGAGAGGGTGTGGTGGAGAAAGTTACTCTCCCTCTTAATTGCTTGACTTGCATTATGGTCAATTAATGTAATAAGTAAAATGTCATAATGTATCTGTTATTGCATGTTTCTAGCTCATGTTTAAATTCCCGTGTTTTCAGTCCTTAGGATCCAGTTGTTACATGCTCTTAATTAATCCTGGCTTTCCTTTCATCCTAGGGAAATATTAATTCTTATTTACAGCTAAGACATTCCAAAATGTCTTAAATTTATTTATCTTTTTGCTAGTAGCTAGACGTCTTAGTTACTTTTTTATTACGGTGATAAAATACTTTGGCAAGCAGCTAAAGGGAATACGAGGTTTATTTTGGTTTGCAGTTCCAAAGGGATGTGGTGGAAGAGAGGACATGGTGGCAGGCAGGGAGGCATGGTGGCAGGGTCAGGTGGCCAGCTGGTCACATTGTATCCATACTCAGGAAGCAGGGAAGTGTAGCTGGGCTACAAAGCCTCAAAGCCCAGGCCCAGTAATTTGCTCCTCTTGCAAGACTCTAGGACCTTAAGATTTTTACAGTGTTTCTGAACAGTATCGCCAGATGTGGACCAAGTAAGTCTCTGGGGGTGCTTTTCACATTTAAACCCCACACCAAGAGAAGTATGAGGGTGTTTTTTCACAAGCTAAGCGTCAGGGCCATCTTCTCAGCATACTCTGCATTTGATGGTCCCTCCACCCTTTGCCAGTCCTTGGGCACATGTTCTGGTCTTCTCTCGTGGGGTGCAGATCAGCTTAGCTGTAGATATAAGAGGCATGGGAAGACAAGGATGGTTAAAACCCAGAGTCCTCCTCTGGAAGGACTTCCTTTAGATTCGATTTTGTCAAATGATTTAAAACTCAAAGTGCTCAGCAGTCTTAGGTGTGGAACCAGATGGTGAGAGGTTAAACCACTCTGTTATCTGCATGCCTGTATTCATTGCAGTGTTTATTTATAGCATGCTCGCGTGCGCGCGCGCACACACACACACACACACACACACACACACACACACACACACACACACACACGAATGAACTTGAAATACCTTATATTAGGTGAAGTCAGCTACCGCGCTAAGTGAAAGGGAGCTACTGCATGGTTATCATATACATATATGGTATGTGGAATTTAAAAAGTCAGCTCTTGAAACCGAGTAGCGTAGTTGTTCCTGGGGACTAGAGGGTGTCAGAAGGTACAGAGTTTCGCGTGTGGAGAGTAGGCGAGGCAGAGGTAATGCTTATGGTGACCATGTGTAATAATGTGTGAAGGGAAGCACTCTGAAGGAGCCAAGTGGTAGACGTGGTGTGTGAATCGGGGTGCTTGCCGTAGTTATTTATCTGTATACGTGCAGTCAGCCATCCTGTTATATATACACCTGTTACGGTTTGGATCTAGAATGTGTTAGAAAGGTTTGGCCGTGCTTAGGGCCCCTTTTCACAGGAGAGGCTTCATGAAAGGACTTCAGTTCTCTGGAGGTTTGCCTTTGAAGGGTGAAAGTGGGACCCTAGCTTCTTCTACCTTTCTCTTTGTTTAGTTTACATGTGCTTGTGCACATTTGTGTGTGTAAGGGTACACATATACATGCACGCATGCACGCGCAGAGGCCAGAGGTCAACATTAGGTGCCCTTTTTCAAGCACCCTCTACCTTATTTCTTGAGACTGGCTCTCTCACTGGATCTGGAGCTCACTGATGAGCCGGGCAGGCTGACTGGTGTGCTCTGACATGTTCCTGCCTCTGCTTCCTTAGAGCTTGGGTTCAGAGGTGCACAGCACCACACCTGCTTTTTACCCGGGTGCTGGTGATCTGAACTCAGGTCTTGCGTTTGCACGGCTCACACTTTTACTAACTGAGCCATCTCCTCAGCTCCCTCCTGGTTTCGGTTCCCTGGTCATGTGATGAGTGGCTTGGCTGTACCCTGCAAACATGTCTTTCTACTCCAGGCCTCAGAGCGACAGGACCAACTGATCCGCATGGAAACCGCTAAAATGCTGAGATAAAACCTTATCTCTTTATAAGTTGACTTGTCTTTGGCGTTTTCTTGTTGCTGTTATGCTAATGGTCAGCTGAAATAGGACTTTTGCCTGTCAGTTACACCTCAGTAAAGGCAGGGGTGGGGTGGGGGTTAGAAGGACTCAGACCGTCTGGCTCTAAGCAGAGTCTTCACCCCCCCACCCCCGAGCTGGGGACCAAACCCAGGGCCTTGCGCTTGCTAGGCAAGTGCTCTACCACTGAGCTAAATCCCCAACCCCTCACTTTTTTATAACTGCAGATTGTATGCTTCTCCCAGGGCAGTTTTCCTGCCTTAAATCAGGAACATGTGTTTAG
Source organism: Rattus rattus (assembly GCF_011064425.1). Lineage (NCBI taxonomy): Eukaryota > Metazoa > Chordata > Mammalia > Rodentia > Muridae > Rattus > Rattus rattus. The sequence goes on along the minus strand of NC_046155.1, from coordinate 218,548,315 downwards.
GAATGTTTTTAAAAGTGTTTTCAGATATTGAATCATTTGTTTCCTCCCCACAATCATTTTCTCATTTTTAGGTTCCTCTTCCTTTTGTTTAGATGATTAGATGATATAGGGATATTCTAGTAGCATCACGTATCCCAGAGATTGAAGATGTGCTTTCACAGAAGTGGGTAGCTTAGCTCTGGTGTTTGTCTGTTTGGTTAACACTTGAGTTGTTCATCTGTGACTGATCGTTCAGTATTCAGAAAGAATTGCCATTGGCTTCAGGGCTGACAGGCAGCTAGGAGACGTGTACCCTCGATGACCGCCCATCAGCCCCTGTGAGATGGGGTAACTCCTCCCATCCCACGTCCCCTTCTTTCCTTTTTTTTTTTCTTTTTATTTATTGATTTATTTTAGAACGGGTCTCAAACTCATGATCTTCCTGCCGCAGCCGCCTGAGTGCTGGGATTGCAGGCCTGAAGCCCCATGCATGGCTGCAAATGAGTCCCTTGGGTATCTTCACTAAAAAAGCATTCTCTGGTCTCCAGTTTCTAATGTCACCCAGGACCGCTATGTGTTTGCTTATAAAACCTTTCAGAACATGTTTTTATTTTCTCTGTCAGGTTCTAGATAATTATAAACATACATTACAAATAATTAAAGCACAAATAAAAGCGCCATTAACGCCAAGAACTCTCTGCCATCTGACTGAACAAACACTGTACTGAGTTCTGTTTCTTGGAGCAGCAGCTCTCCAGTCGAGGCCCTTGCTCTGCCTGTAAGCCATGCAGCCTTCTCAGAGGGGCTCATCTGTGTACGACTGCCTTGGTGTGCATGAGCTTGGTCAGCAGGGAAACCCCGTGTGTTTTCTAGGTGGGAGGACACATTAGAGCAGTACTGAGCCAGTTTTCTTTTTTTTTTTTTTTTTTTTTATTAACTTGAGTATTTCTTATATACATTTGAGTGTGTTATTCCTTTCCCGGTTTCGGCAAACATCCCCCCCCTCCCCTTCCTTATGGGTGTTCCTCCCCACCTCCCCATTGCCGGCCTCTCCCGACAGTCTAGTTCACTGGGGTTCAGTCTTAGCAGGACCCAGGGCTTCCCCTTCCACTGGTGCTCTTACTAGGATATTCATTTACCTATGAGGTCAGAGTCCAGGGTCAGTCCATGTATAGTCTTTGGGTAGTGGCTTAGTCCCTGAAGCTCTGGTTGCTTGGCATTCTGAGCCAGTTTTCAATCTTCTGTAAGTGACCATTGATTGTTACACCTGATTAAAGGAGAAGTACGACATTTCAAACATGGCACGGGAGGAAGCTTGCTTTCCCCACGGTTATCGTCTTAGGAAAAATGGTGGCACTGAGAACCCGCGTGTCTGAGGTTTCTTCATGTTTCCTTAGCTGGCGAATTAGCATGTGCTACTGTTATGATCCAAAGAGTGTTCATTTCCACTAGAGTTGCCGAAGGCAGGGAACCCAAGGTATGTATATTAAAGCCGGGAGCTGGAACACTGTTTTGCTTTAGGAGTGAACGCCAACATCTGTGTGGCGTGGACGTGGATGAATTGTGCGTTCACAGCTTGTGTCTCTTCTCGCTCCTAATGGTTCTATCTCCTTGTCCTTCTCTTTCCTGCGTTGTTCTAGATCCTCTTAGCTCCAAGTCAGTGCTGAGGGTAGCTCACTGTTGGCATCATAGGGAGACCCCTTCTCCTTCCTACTCTGCATTGGGGTAGACAGACAGATGGACAGACAGATGGTGTTCTTTGTTCCTTTCCTTCTTGACATAGAAGTGTGGGTATTTGTGGTCACTAAGCTGGTCATTGCCATCGGTCACCAGGCCAATGTGTGTGTGTGTGTGTGTTGAATTCATGGGCATACATTCAGGTATCACTCCGCAAGCGCCATTTCCCTCTTATTTTCTTGAGTTAGGACCTCGCACTTTCTGGAACTCACCTGGTAGGCTAGAGTGGCTGGCGGGAAGCCTCAGCCATCCTGTGTCCTGTCTTCTCAGCACTGGGATCACAAGTACGGGTAAGTGTGCCTAGCTTTCCTTCCTATAGGCTTTGGGGATTGGGATCCAGTCCTCATGTTAGTTTTCCATCGAACTCTCTCCCCAGATCAACGTCTCCAAGATTTACTCGAGCTGGCCAGAGCAGAGAAGGGAGGGCTTTCTTCTCCTCCCAAGCTTGTCTTTCAAGTGAAATGAGCTCTCTCTGTGACTGCACCATCAGACAGCCACACGACTGCCTCCATCAGATTGGCCAGACCTGTGTATGTTCTTGTGTTTTAACAGCACATGGTGACTATTAAACACAGTTGGTGTTCCGTTAGTGAGAGAGCGAGTGAGCGAGCGGCGTGATCCTGGGGTTGAAAACACAGAGTACGCCTCGGAATGCTATTCTTCTGGTTTTATTTGGTTACAATCCTTCTGAAATAATTGGTCACATAAAACTATAGTGCCTCATCTGGCTTTACTTAATTCTTTTCAGTTTCAGTTATTAAAATGATAAAGAAGGGTATTTATTGTATTAGAGAGGAGAGGCTGGTTGTAATTTCATTTCCAGTGATCGCCGTTGAGTATGTCCCGCTATCTGATGCTTCATCTCAGTGTTACAAGTTAGGTAAAAGCCGTGTTAAGTCAGTTTCACACATGCTTAAAAAATAAAACTAAAAAGCAAAAAGCTAAAACAAAGCCCCGTTGTTCCGCAGAGTCTTCTAGTCAGTGGAGCACGGTCAGTGAGGGCTTCCTGTCTGACCAGATCAGAAGCTGTGAGAGGGACCCCTGAAGTACAAGTTAGATGTGCAACACGGGGCTTTTATTAGGGGATGGTGGCAGAGAGGGAGGTGACAGCGGAGAGGTACACGTGTATCATTATTGTTTAACCTCCATGTTTGTTATTGTGTGTATCAGTTTCAAGATTATGTGTTTGTGTATGATTTATGTTTTTGGTGTTTTTGAGATAGGGTTTCTCTGTGTGACAGCTCTGGCTGTTGTGGAAGCCGCTCTGCAGATTAAACTGGCCTCCAACTCACAGAGACCCACTTGCCTCTGCCTCTCAAGTACCAGTCAAGATTGACTTTTACTTAAGTGTTTATGTCTGTGTGGGTATGGGCAGGTGCCTGCAGAAAGTGCATTACACCTTCTGCTCTGAGCCTCTTGACGTGGGTGCGTGAATCCAGTGGACCCTCACCCTGGGAGTGACCTCCCTCGACCCTTGTTTTTGTTTCTTTAAGACAGGGTCTCCTAAACTCGATGAGTACCTGAAGATGTCCTTGAACTCTTGATCTTCCTGTCTCTACCTCCCAAAAGCTGGGGTGGGAATTATGTGCCGCCATACCCAGTCTTGAACAACATTTTATGAAGTTTAATTAGTACATTCAGGAAAGATCTTGTCACTTTAATGAGGAAGGAAAAAGACGCTTTACTATCCAAGTCACTTAGAAACGTGTCAATGCCTGCATTTCTTTCCCTCTGGATTTGCTTTCTGTGTTTTTAGCGTGGAGACATTTGTGCATGCTAATCCCACACTTCGACACTGATCTGAACCTCCAGACTGTTCCTGCTTTTTAAAAATACCCGTGCCACAGGTACCCCAAAATCCCAGTTCTCAAAATAGCCACTTAGGCTTTGTGAACCCATTCTGGGTTTTGGTTGTCCTAACATAAAATACCAATAATTTAACATAGTTAAATTATTAATACAGGGGCCAGAGAGATGGCTCAGCAGTTAAGAGCACTGACTGCTCTTCCAGAGGTCCTGAGTTCAAATTCCAGCAACCACATGGTGGCTCACAACCATCTGTAATGGGATCCGATGCCCTCTTCCGGTGTGTCTGAAGACAGCTACAGTGTACTCACATACATGAAGTAAATAAATAAAATAAAAAAAATGTATTAATACAGAAAGAACATCTTTAAGAAGTTCATGAAATAGGGTGGGAGTGAAGCTCAATGGTCGAGTACAGCACGTGTGCAGCGCTGGGCTCAGTGCCTACCGCCATTGACCAAAACGCCCAAGCTTTGGATCACGTCAGAGTGACTGATGAGCTCTTATGCTCCTCAGCTCAGTCAGCCCCCGGCACACATGCCCGGAGTGGGGTTGCTTTCTTCTCACATAATTAGAATCATATCATTTGTATTGTTCTGCAGCTGGGATTCCATCCCCAGCCCCACCCCCCAACCTCACCGCCTCAGCACACGGAAATGGTGTTCTGTTTTAGTATAGGGTGGTGCTGCCCTCCTCTGAGGATTTTAATTTTACTTTTACATTGGTCCACTTTGTGTGTGTGTGTGTCTGTGTGCCCGTGTGTCACAGTATACACGTGGAGGTCAGAAGACAGTTATGGGAGCTCCTTTCTTCCACCACGTGAGTCCCAGAGATTGGACTTGGAGGCAAGGGCTAACCACTGGGCGATCCTACTGGCTTTCTTCCAGACTAAATATTGTGTGCGTGCATGTGTGCGTGCGTGCGTGCGTGCGTGGCATATGAAGACATAGCCTTCTAAGTGTCTTTTCACATCTGTTCCAGCAACAGTGAATGCATTAGATCTTTTAAAAAGATTCCTTTTATAGCTATGAAATGTGATTGGGCCACAACTGCTTCCTCTCCTGTGGTCACTTGTGTATGTCCGAGCGTGTTCGTGAACAGAGCGTATATAAATTGGCGGTGAATTGCTGGTGGTTTGTGTGTTTTTTGTTTTGAATCTGTGTGTTTATAAGTTTGCATGTGCCTACTGCATCGTGATGACACACTTGTCTCTGGGCTCCAGTGTGTGTGTGTGTGTGTGTGTGTGTGTGTGTGTGTGTGTGTGTGTTGTATGTAGTATGTGGTGTGTGTGGTATGTGGTGTGCGTGTGTGTGGTGTATGTGTGGTGTATGTGTGGTGTGTGGGTAGGTGTTTGTGTGTGTGTGAGTGCGTGTGTATGTATGTGTGTGTAGGTGTGTGTGTGTGGTGTGTAGTATGTGTGTGGTATATGGTGTGTGTGTAGGTATGTGTGTGTGAGTGTGTATGTGTGTGTGTAAGTGTGTGTGTGTGTGTGTGTGTGAGTGTGTGTGTGTGTGTGTGTGTGTGTGTGTGTGTGTGTGTGTGTGTAGGTGTGAGTGTGTGTGTGTGTGTGTGTACGTGTGTGTGTGGTATGTGTGGTATATGGTGTGTGTGTAGGTGTGTGTGTGTGAGCATGTATGTGTGTGTGGTATATGGTGTGTGTGTAGGTGTGTGTGTGTGAGTGTGTATGTGTGTGTGTGGTATATGGTGTGTGTGTAGGTGTGTGTGTGTGAGTGTGTATGTGTGTGTGGCATGTTGTGTGTGTGAGTGTGTGTGTGTGCACATGAGTGTGAGTATCTGTGTGTGTGTGTGCTCTCACAGAGAATCTTTAACAACTTCTCTACAGCAGTTCATTTCTGCCCTAACAGAAGCAGCATTTAATAATAGCATCTGAAAGCTAAATTGACAGTAGTTTTCAATACTTTGCAAAAGATTAAGGACTAAAGGGCCTTTTAAAAAATTACATTTTATTTACATGTTTATTATCTGTGTACGAATATGGAAGTGTGTGGTACACGGGCCATGGCGTGCGTGTGGAAGTCAGAGGACCATGTCTAAGAGTCCATTCTTCCCTTCTTCATGTGGGTCTCTCTGATCAAACTCAACTCTTCAGGCTTGGTGGCAAGCGCCTTTAACCACTGAGCTATCTCTCCGAACTAAGACCAGTGATCCCGAAGAGATCGTTAAATGCCATGTGACAGATGCCACCCGTTGGACTTGGGGCTGTAACAGGTCAGGAAAGCCCTGTCGTTTTAGCCTTAGAGTGTAAGGTTGGAGGCGTTCTACCCTCTAGAACAGAATTTCACTGAGCAGTCTAATGGTTCTGTGTGCAGAGTTGGGAAAGCAGATGTGGTGGGAACCCTTGAACCTCAGATGTTCCTCCTCAGGGCCGGGCCATGATCATCTGGCAGCAGATGCTGGGAAATCTTAGCTCACCACCATTGTAATGCTGTTCTCCCTTTGCTTAGGAAATTACCTGCTGGTGATTATTATAAATGGTGGTAATTAGACATTTCGGAAAGTGGAACATTCAGTATGTGGGTGTGTAATGATCTGGCGGGGGTTCACGTTTCTAGAATGTGAAGCCTACGGATGAACAATGGCCTTTTTGTTAGGAATCCCCCACCCCTTCCCCACCTATGTCTGTTCCTTTAGAGGTGGGTGTGTGTTCCATCACTTACAGAGTCAGGGCAATGGGATGAATCTCATTTATGATTATTACTGTGTGTACCGTCATACATGTGCAGCGTGTGTGTGCGGCGTGCGTGTGGACATTGGAGGAACGGTTTCAGGAGTTGGTTGTGTCCTTCCACGTCTGTCTGTCTGCCAGCCACATAAAGTGCTGTTCCTAGCTTAATAATGTGCAGCAGGCCTCTGCATTGAGACGTTCCCGTAGTTACATGGAAGGTGCCACAATCCGGATGGAGAGGTCACGTGGACGTAGGGAGACCTTAGTACTGCATAGTGTGAGGAAGCTTGTGCGTCCCGGTCTCCTGGCTGACTTGAGTCAGGGGAAGGCAACCTCCTGTGAATGAAGATACTCCTGTACCAGTGTTCATTTTAATAGCTCCTTGGCAACAGGTGGTAGAAGAGTGCTGGGCAAGGGTGGCCTGAGCTGTTGCTAATCCGACATTAAGTAAACCTGTCGATATATTATATGCAGTTGCATCACGAGGCAAGGAAGGCAGTGCTGTGGCCGTCAGAGACTTGGGTATCACTGGATCTTAGAGTGAACAGTTTTCCACTGTAACTCTGAGGATGTCTTTGGAAGCGTTGTTTGTGTCCCCACACAGAGTGACAACGGTTTAAATCGAAGCTGAAAGAGAAGCGCATGCAAGAAGCACACTGCCTTTGAAATCGGCTGAATGTTTATCCCTTCCTCCCGGAGGGGTCTGTTCCTTTGGTTGTTCCAAGCAGAAAGCCTTGGGAAGTCTCCTTATCCAAATGTTTTCCCTCAAGCACACCGGTTCCCAAATTTGCCTGTAAGCCGCTTTCTTTAAAGAGTGAATGAGCTTAGGAAATGATTATTCCTCAAAGTACACGAAACTCCCGAACAAGCCTTTGTTCTGTAGACAGATCTGATTCATTAAGAGGCATCAAGATAATTGTCACGATTTAAAAATCTAAAAGACTCCGGAGCCTCTGGCTCTAGTGTAAAACTTTCTGCTGCTTTCCTGGCAGAATGCCTCTGGTTGAATATTTTGTGCTGTACGTTTGCTCCATTTTTGGGTTTTGTTTTGTATTTTTCGTCCCCAGGACAGGAAACGGCAGAACAAAATATATTCACTCTGGTAACCAGTGCTGTCCCCGTGGTGACCCCCTCTTTTTAAAGTGATTATTGATGAAAAGAACCCCGACACTTGGAGACCAAGCTCTGATGGGTGCCAGTGACCGGCCAGGGTTTTATTCTCCTGTCTCAAAGACATTGTAAAACCAGGGATCAGTGTTTTGTCACAAGGAGGGCAACATTCACATGACCAGTTGCATACTTTATTTCCTTCAGGAAATACTGAGCTTGGTTTTAATTAAAATTCTCGAAGAGTGCAGTCTTCACTGGGACCCACCCGCCTGCACTCCCTCTTGGGATTAATTCATGACTGTGTAAGAGTAGTTTTATAGAGAAATGTCTTCCCACCAGAGTGTGAGGCAGGCTTCTGCCTCAGAGCGCTGGATTAAAGTTGTGTGGCATCCGCGGTTTTCATTTCTTACCACTGTTTCTTCGCCTCATAGTCCCAGCTCCTTTATATCAAAACTGACTTTGCGATGATATACATTTTTAAACATTCCCTCCCTCCCTCCCTAGGATCTTTCTATTGCTCTACAACTTTGTCTCTCCACCATATAAAGATGTGCGTGTGTGCGTGTGCGTGTGCGCGTGTGCCTCTTTCTCTTGCCCACCTGAATCGTCGTGAATGGAAAACACCAGACAATCTTAATATTCTAAAATCAGCCAGACACCACAATCGCTGGGCTCAGAGTCTATTGTCCTAAACTCATTAGCTATTCTATGTTGGAATTCTTCCGGTGGTGGTGGAGGCTGCCACCGGGTCTAACCTGAGCTAGCTGAGCTACCTGTTGCCTGTGCTCCTTTCTCCTCCGCCTGGCTGAAAAGGCCTTTGTGTATATTGTGCCCTCTCCTTCTCTGGGACCCAGAGAACCAGCCTTCATACCTTTGCCCAAAGATTGGCTTCTGTCGTCTTTATTTAGCCAATCAGACGGTTAAGGAACTAGATTTTAGTCATCAGCTCCTCCCCCTACACTTATATTTCCTTTTTGTCATTTTCCTTGGGCAGCCCATGGCCTTTATCTCCTTGTGCCTAGGTGCTGTCTTAGCCTCCCTCTGAGTCCGTCCACTCACTATGTCCTCTTCTCCCACAGTTCCCTTCTATGCTAGCCAGTCTCAGCCTCTAAGGCACCTTTTAGGTTTTGTTCTGAGAACAGGCTTGATGTATCCCAGGCTAGCCTCAAACATAGACTACCTGTGTGACTAAGAATGACTTGGAAGGTTTGATTCTCCTTTTTCCACTTGCCAAGTCCCAAGGTTATGAGTGTGTACCACCATGCTCAGTGTATCCCATGCAAGGGATTGAACCCAGGGCTTTGGGCAAAGTAGACGAGCACTCTCCCAACTGAGTGTGAAATTTGTTTATATTGCCTCGTTGATGAGAAGTCTGAACCTTTTGCCTACACTTCACATTTCACTGTAATGCAGATACCTTATTTGTTTTCATTTTATTTGCTCACAGTTGCTAAAACATGAAGTGTTTGATGGAGGCAGGAAGGGGAGGGACGGAGGGAGGGAGGAGATGGGAGGAGGAGGAGCAGTGAGAATAGGTTAATATAGATTCTCTCTAGCCTCCTGCACTCTACCTTCCTCTCAGAGGGCCAGGGTGTAACTGAGTTGATAGAGTGCTTGCCTAGCATACTCAAAGCCCTGGGTTCCATTCCTACAGTCACTTAACCTGGACATTGGTGCAAGCCTATAATCCAAGAACTCAGGAGGCAGGGGAAGAAGGGTGAAACGTTCAGGGACATCTTTAGCTACACAGAGAGTCTAAGGTCAACAACCTGGGTGACAGGAAACTCTGATCTATCTATCTATCTATCTATCTATCTATCTATCTATCTATCTATCTATCTATCTATCATCTCTGATATATATATATATATACATATGTACACACACATATATACATATATACACATACATACATATATACATATACATACATACATATATATATACACACACACACATCTATCTATCTATCTATCTATCTATCTATCTATCTATCTATCTATCTATATCTCCTCGTCCAGGCAGCCACTAGTGCCAAGAAATAGTCAGCTGAGGCGGAAGACTGTGCTGCAGCTCATCTGATATGGTCTCTTTGCACTTATGTTTATAGCCACCGTGGGTTGGTGACCGTCCAGCATTTTACAGACCATTTTGCTTGCTCTTGTGTTCCGTTTGTAGAAGGTACTTTTACTAAAAAATAACCTACAGTAACTGAAAATTATATAGTACAAATTAATTAGGTTTTAGAAATATGTTCTCTTTCTCCACCCACCCCCCCTTCAGAGCTAAGGACTAAACGAGCTAAGGGGTTTTGTGCTTGCTGGGCTAAACCATTGAGCTAAGTCCCCAACCCCCAAATACGTTATTTTCAAACAACAAATTGTACACTGTCCTGAGTGAAAAGCCTCATGCCACTCCTTTCTTGTGAATATTTGTGATGCGTGCTATCTTCCTACTAGTCATATTCCTGCCTGGACCATTGGACGGCGTGCTAAGACCTCACTGTTCTTAGGTTAAAGTAACCCTGATAGAGGAGCCTTACTGCTGTGAGTCACCGAGGCCCATTTCACCTTGCCAGTCCTGTATCATCTTACGTCATCCCAAGAACAAGGGCGAGGACAGTGTAATGGGTGTCTGGAAAGCTGGGTGCAGTGCTGTGCACCTGTAGTTCCAGTTACGTGGGAGGCTGAGTGAAGAGGGGACACATCTGGGCCTGGACTGAGCAACGGTGAGAATCCATTCCATTAGGATATTTTTTGAGGTAGTGGAGAGACGGCTCAGTGGTTAGGAGCACTTGTTGGTCTTGTAGAGGACCCAGATTCAGTTCCCAGCGTCCACATGGCAGCTGTAACTTCAGTTCTGGGGGAATCTGATGTCCTGAGGACCTCTGAGGACAGTGTATGCACAGGGTACACATACATACATACATACATACATACATACATACATACATATAAAATTAAAAGTAAATATAAGAAGGTATTTCTGATCTATATAGAGAAGGTACATTCATATACTTTCTACGGGAAGATATTGTTATAATTGCTTTGGTTCCTTAGCTGCTGTTGTACTAGTAGATAAGTCACACCTGATCACAGGTATGTGTATATGGGAAAAACATAGTGTATGTATGATCTGGTGCCTACCATGATTTTAGGTATCCACTGGGGCTACTGGAATCCATCCCTTCTCTTTTCCCTTACTTTTTTTTTCTTTTTTTTCTTTTTTGGTTCTTTTTTTTCGGAGCTGGGGACCAAACCCAGGGCCTTGCGCGGTTCCTAGGCAAGCGCTCTACCACTGAGCTAAATCCCCAACCCCTTCCCTTACTTTTTGCTTCCCCCCTCCATATTTCCCCCTCTGCATCGCACCTCTTCTTAAACATTTTCCATGCTGGTCTTTATCTCACAACCTGCCTGCCCGTCTCTCCAATATTACAGGTGAGTGCCGCCACATGGGCAGAAGGGACAGGGTCTTTAAGCTTAGGTAATTCAGTCTAGTAATACAAGAGCCCATGTGCGCAGAAGGGGCGGGTATCGAGGATGACTTAGTCTTATAAGCCAGTGTTGACTGATGCCTCCCATGTGCTAGGGATGTTGACAGTCGTCGAGCAGATTGAGAAGCACTCAATCATCATGGAAGTTCAGCTGCCCTAGCTTAGCTAAAGACTTCCACGGACCAGCCCCGCCACTTTGTAAAGCCCCTGAGCTTACTCAGCAATGGTGTAACAGGGGGTACCCCGAGCCAGGTGCTGTGAGACAGAAAAAAACTAGTAGGCAACAATGTTACAGGAATGGTAGGACCGGGCTATTCAGAATGGGGGAATGGTCATAAAATTGTGTGGTGTTGCACCAGTTGGCGTGGTAGCACAGAAAGCTCAAAGATGGGGCTGTTGGCACTTCTTCCTGGGACCCTGATCTGTGCACCGCTGTGAGGCTGGCTGGTAAGAAATCAGGAAGGGCTGATGGAAATCTACAGGTATTCAGATGTGATGCAACATTTCAGACACAATGCTGAGTGGCTTAATTTAAAAGTTTGTATGTAAAGTTGTTTATAAGGCTGTAAATCTCTGTCCTCAAGGTTGTCTGCGCTTGTCTTTTAATGGGCTAACGAGTAAAAGTTCTTATGTGAGAGATACATATTCTGTGGTGAGTGAAATACATTGTATTCCCTGCTCTCATTTAGATAGCATATTTTATCTTTCAATAGTTCCTGAGATATTAATAATTGCTCCCAGGTGGAGAAAGGCAATCTGATGTTTTGCAGATGGCCACTAAAGAATAAATACACAGATTTCCTTAGGTTCTTGACTCCCACCCTGAGTTTCGCCGCAGCTCCAGGCGGACCAACCATCCCAAAATGAGTGTTGACTGTGCTTTCATTTAACTTCCCGAAAACGGATGGCACAAAGAGGAAAGGAAGTGTCTCGCCATCCCCTCGAGCAGGACGCAAGCCTGTTTGTCCTCTTGCGGGGCAGTTTGTCTCTGTTTTGGCCTGACTTCTGGGAGCCCAGAACTCTCCAAAAGATGTTTTCTTGAAAATAGTGAGCTCTTTTCTTGACTGTCCTTGTATTCTTGGCCGAGTTTCTTAGACTCTGGCCGCTTTGACTGATTAAAATTCAGCTGTATCCACCGCCGTTGAGAAGGCAGCAAAGGGAAGAAGACGGTGTTGTGGAAGGCCAGCCCAGGCTTCTGAGGAAAGATGCCAGTCGCCTGAGGAAAGGTTGAACCCAGTTCCCTTTGTCCAGTCCGTTGGCTACTTTAAGCTCTCAGCTGACTTATGTAGGTTTTCTGGATCTCCCTTTGTTTTAAAATGTAAATTGGGTGGGACCTTAACTTTTTTTTGCCTCCCTGACAGTCCACGTGCTTTCCTCATGGAAAAGAGAACGGTTGATCAAGGTCAGCATTGCATTTTCTTTTTCTAGCTTAAGCACGTTTATGCAGTTGGTCAGATATTAAACTGTTTTTAAGGATCGCTGTCAGCAATGTGGCCAAAGTAAAATCGGTTATAAAAACGGCACTGGTTACACTGTCAAATGAGTTATTTCCCTTTTTGAGTATCGAAAACACACATCGAGACACTCATCCAAAGAGATAATTATGCCTTTGAAAGATGGCTTTGAAAAGAGTCATCAACATATGCAGTTTAGAATCTCGTGAGAGAAACTTGTTTATTTTGGGAGGAAGAAATCGAGTTCCACTAAAGAGAACTGGGAAAATGCACAATTGAAGAGTGTTCGTTCTTTCCTGCTGTGGTATGTTGTGAAGCCTGGTTTCACACGAGTCATTCTCTTAGTGTCTGTTTGCCCAACCTAAGGCCTTTTAGATTGTTAGAAGGAGATCTCTTCATCACAATAGCTTTTGCAACAGTTGATACCATGGGTAAGTACACAGAGATAGATCTGTCAGGGGCTGGAGAGATGGCCCAGTGAGTCAAGTGCTTTCTGTGCATGGGTGAGGGTCTGAGCTCCAATCCTCAGCCCTCACAGAAAAGCCAGTGTGGGGAGGCAGAGGCAGGTGGACCCAGGGCATGACTCGCTGTCCAGTCTGAGTGAAATGATAAACTCCTAGTTCAGTGAGAGACTCTGTCTCAAACAAACAAATTACTAATGCTGCGTCAAACCAACAAGTAAAGAAGAGATTTGGGAAGATGTCTCATTGTCAACCATTAATGCATGTGCAGGGCACACACACACACACACACACACACACACACACAGACACACACGGGGGGGGTGAGCACAGGACACTCAAGAAATTGCTTCTTTTGGGGCAGTGTTGGGGAGCAAAAAATGATTTTTATATTCTCAAGTCATAATTGTAATTTCCCTTTCTCTAAAACCTGATGTTTTAAAGGTGATCGTTAACAGGGGAAAATCAATTTTTACAAACTTTCTTCGATTACATAAGCAATATGAATGAATGTTGGAAATTCGGAAGATTATAGTTTCTTAGCGCACAGAATTGGACCATCAGTCCCAATGGGCAGGGAAAGGTGTTTTAAAAATCTTAACACTTCGTTTAATCCTTTCCTGTACGCGGATATGTGAATGTGCCTGGTCTCTTAGCAAAATTTATAGCCCACAGAGTCAGCAGATCTACCAATACCAAGTGTGAGAAAATGACTGAGCATACATTAACTTGTAGACTTAGAAGTCAAGTGAAATAATTTGGACACTTCAGTGCCAGCAATCCTGTGAGCAGTCGACACCTGAGAGGACAGTCTTCAGCCTGTTCTTCCTTGCAGCAAAGGCTTGGCTGCTGTGCAGGGAGAAAAGCCTGGGCAGAGGCTAGAGGCAGGGGGGAGCCGGGCCTCAGCAGGGCTCTTCCCTTAAGGAACCGCAGTCTGACGCGGTAGTGTCTCCACAGAATGACCGTGGCTCCAGTCATTCTGCAGGTGCCACCGAGCCAGGCCACATTTGCGGTGCTAACCTGTTCTGAACGAACTGAACGGGAAGAAGAGAACGTTATGACTTTGAGGGGGTTCCCTTGCTAGCGAGAAGACTGAGGAGTTACAAGGTGTAGGGCCTGAGTAAGTTCTAGACCAGAAGTGTATAAAAGCCCTAATCATAGGAACACTGCCCAGAGAGACCTCCTCTGGTGGCAGACTCCATGTTTACCTGACAGAACGCCGGGAAAGTCTGAAGAGATGGGTACAGCTGTGTCAGAAATTCAGCTCTGATAGAGAATCCTCCCAGGGGCCTGCCACTGTTTTTGTAGACCCTGCCTCTGTAGGGGGTAGTAATAAATGGGATTCCCCACCTCACGCTACTGCCAGCTACTCTCAAACCTCAACAGTGACCACCCATCTCGCTAAGTTCCCATGGCGGGTCACTGTCCTGTCAGCCCCGTGCAATGGCTGCCCATCTCACGGTTAGCTCTCACAAATCCTGTAACCCGGTAAAATCAAAACTCTTGAGGCTTGTAATTTATCAGTCAGATTTATGTCAGTAAATTCTCACCCCACAAAACACCCACACAATGAACTCAGAGCCAATTGATACTGATATAAACTGCCACCTAGATCAGACAAATCGTCCTGTAATTATCCATCCCTTGTAAGATATTCACAGCTACATGTGGCTATTTAAAGACATGCAGATCTGGGTCCTTCTTTTCTTCCTCTCCTCTTTTCTCCTCCTCTCTTCCCCTCTCCGACCTGGAAGTCCTGCCTACTCCTCACCCAGTGATTGGTCCCCTGGAATCTGTATTCGTTAGGGAAGGGTCCTTGCCACATACCTCTGTTGCAGTGTAGGGCCCTCAGAAATGACATAGGAGAGAAATGCTATTCAGGGTTCTGACTGTATTGAGTCCAGGCATGAGAAATGGAAAGACGAGGTTATTCCTGAGCAGGGCAAAGGCTTAGTGAGCTCTTAGCACAGGATCCTATGATATATTAACTTAGGAGAAAGAGGAGACCCATCATTACCCGCTGATATGACATGACTTCCTTAGGAATCTGTTTTATTCGGTCTGTCTCCTTACCCCTACAGTGTATATGCACATCATTCAATTCATTGGCACCAGGAAGAGATCCCTGACTTCCCATCCAGCTTGTGTGATCCAGGGTCATTTGAGCCTTAAACGCTAACCATTGCTCCTTCTGCTTCCCTGCGGTGCTATACGTATATACATCAGTCAGTTACAATGAGGCAGGACTTGGGATGTAGCTAAGTGGTAGACACATGTATGTGCAAGGCCCTGGGTTCAGTTCGTAACAGAGCAAATGTGAATGAATGTGCATGAAAGAAAGACGGAACAACAAACACAAGCCAGGCAGACACTTGAGAAGAACAAAGAATTAGTAACCCCGTTGCAAAGGCAGGCCCTGACACCTCGATGCCCTCCATATTTGGTCACATGACCTCTGGTCATAGTCTGTTCACCTGCCCTCCACACTTGATCTTAGCCAAAAGGCCGAGAAGCGATCACCTGCCCTCCACTACACCAATTTAGGCTGTCACTAATTAGGTTAAGCATCTTTCAGGGCCTTTGAACTGCATTCTCATGGCTCTGCTCCTAGTTCCCGCTAAATCCAGACCTCAGTCTTAGATGGCTTCTTCTGGCTAACTTCA
This sequence comes from Rattus rattus, assembly GCF_011064425.1. Classification (NCBI taxonomy): domain Eukaryota; kingdom Metazoa; phylum Chordata; class Mammalia; order Rodentia; family Muridae; genus Rattus; species Rattus rattus. The sequence goes on along the minus strand of NC_046155.1, from coordinate 218,532,926 downwards.
TCTGACTTTGCCACTAGTTACAGGCTTTCCATTTCCATCTCATTCTGTAGACTTCACCTACAGACTGCCTCCTCCTCCTCCCTTGAGCCTTGCGGTCCACAGTTGTGGCAGCACCGGTGAGGAATGTGTACTAGCTTTGCGAGTCCTCAGGGAGCATGCAAGGTGGCTCAGCGGTTAAGAACATTGGTTGTTCTTCAAGAGGTCCTGAGTTCAATTCCCAGCAGCCACACGGTGGCTCACAACCATCAGTCATGAGATCTGATGCCTCCTTCTAGCGTGCCTGAGGACCGCCACCCCATACTCATAAAAATAAATAAATCTTTAAAAACAAACAAACAAACAAACAAACAAACAAGCAAACCAACCTTAGCTTCTTCCAGTGTGCTGCACGCAGGTCTGCTTCTACGGAATAGTCAGCGTGCATGGTTCACCTCGGATTGCTCACACCGACCACACTTCCCATTTGCTTTCTTGGAATCTGAGGCCCCTGTCCTGTTCCTCCTGCTTGCCATTGGTACATTCTGGCTCTGCTTTGTTTCATTTATTTGAGAATAAAGTAGACACTCATGAGTCCCCCTCGGCAGAGCAGCAGTAGATCCCGTCGTCCTTACCTTTGCTTTCCTTCTCCTCTGTGTCATCACCGACATTTCCTCATGCCCGATGCCATGTGTGAGACTTGACAAGGAGTGCGCTCGCTCCTTAGGAACCCACTCCGTCCCTCTAACCCCATAAAGTAAGAAACACAATAAAGCCCTTCCTTTTCTTGCCATGGGTAATGGCTACTGTTGTCTTTGGAGTGTTGGTTCAGAGTATCGTGACTTCATTTTTTTCCCGTTTCCCCTTTCCCCTTTCCGTGCATGCGTGCGTACGTGTGTTTGTGTGTGTGTGTGTGTCTGTCTGTCTGTGCGTGCGCGTGAGTCACGGTTCACATGCAGGGGTTTTAGGACGACTTTTGGGGAGTTGGCTAAAACTCCCCAAAACTCAGTTCCTCAAGTTTGACAGCACCTTTACCCACTAAGCTACCTTGCCAGGCCAGAAACAATTTCATTTCGGGAAGGCAGAGACCTGGTTTCTAGACATTTCTACTTACCCCTTCTGTTCCGGCCGCCTATGTTGGTCTTGCTCATCTGATGCTCTTCATATCATTTGGGTCATGAGTTTCTTTCCTTCCGTCCTCAATAGAACGATAGTTTGCCCGATGACACTTTCCTTCGAGTGGATTTGCTTTCAGACCCTGCTATCCCTTACGTGAGCGTGAAGGGCCCTTTTGTTTGTAGCGTAAGTGTTATCTCCCTCTCTTCTTTTTTTTAATGACACATGCTAAAAATCTTGATCTCAGTGCTCCATCAACCCCACCCCCTCTCTCACCAGCGTAGATGGGAGATGGGCTGGAAAAGCTCTGGCAGTTGGAGAAGGTAGCTTTTCACTGCTTTTGACTGTCGGGAGGACGTTGGAGGAGTTTTTCCAAGTCTGCGTGTTGGAGCAGTGCTCCTGCTGCACTGAGTCAGGACGTCTTCTGTCCTGGCCTGGGGCTGAGTGTGTCACTCTTAGGAACATTTCCTTGGGTGGCCGATGTACAGTGAGGGGGGACCTGACTCAGCGGGAGTTCTTCCTACAACAGGCAGATGTCTACCGAGGCTTCTCAGCAGCTCAGGTAGTTGTTAGATAGTGGCACGGTAAAGTCAGCATCAATACAGACCTAAGCATGCAGTTTGCTAGTTCCCTCCCGCCCCCTTCTCTCCTTTCTCCTAGCTTTTTTCTCTCTCACTTCCTGAGATGGCTTTGCCCTGTGTAGACCAAGCCGGCCTCAGATGTGCGATACTCCTGCCTCTGTCTCTCGTGTACTGGGATTCACAGACATTCAACAGGGTGGCTGAGTCTCTGTTCTGTTTTTTTTGTTTTTAAAGAAGCAGTGTTTAATTATGTTGTCTAGACTGACCCTGGACTCCAGCCATCCATCTGCGTCGGCTCTCCTCGTAGCTAGAACAATAATCTTGTACCAGCATCTTTTCTAGTTCTGTCTAGCTCTGTACCACTACAGTTTTAGTCAGAGATCTCCGGTGGGTGGAAGGCTTCATAAGAAATTAGATGCCGGTGGTCGGGCTCAGGACTTGAGTAGCGGTGACAGCCATAGATGTGGGAGTGCCACCATCACCTCCTAGACGTTGTTCATTGTGCCCCATGGGCACAGGTCAGCTGCCGAGAGCTGATAAGAGGGCGTATGCTTTCCTGGGTCACTAGTCTGGAACAAAGGAAGCCAGACCCCACAGCTCCGCCATATTGCTTACAAATTCATTGATGTCAACCTTAGCTCCTCATTCTCTATCTTATTTCTTCGTGGCAGTTCCCACAGTCTGTTTGCTTCACAAACATGGCTTCCTCCCCTCCCCTGTTCTCGACCCAGAGAACTTGTGTTCTAGAAAACAATATTTGTTCTGTAAACAAATGTGGAAGGGAGAGGCTAATAATAGGTAGATAGATAAGCCAGAGAGAGGTGTGCTTGCTGCCTGTGTGTGTGTGTGTGTGTGTGTGTGTGTGTGTGTGTGTGTGTGTGTGTACGCACGCCTGTGTGTCCTTCCAGTGAGTGTGGGAAGGACAGTGAGCTTCAGGAAGCAGTTGAAGAATGCAGGTTGCCTAGTGCCCTGTGCGGCTAGCAAGAACACAAAGTGACTTCTCGTACCTGTTTCCCTTGACCTTTCCCCTGCTAGAGTCATCCTTTTTCTGTCTGATTCGCCAACCTTCCCCAGGACACGTAGGCCTTGTTCACCTCTCTGTGGCCCCGTCCTCCCTTCCCAGCCTCCAGGCTTCCCCACCCGCCCCCAGGTACTGCAATGCTCAGCTCGCCCCGCCTACTTTTCTATTTAACTACGATTTGCGTATTGATTTATTTGTGCTAAAGGTCAAGTGTCCTCCTAAAGTGTGGCTACACACCAGCCACCGTGCTTTTCTGCCCCTGCTCTTCCCAGGAGAGCTGCCCTGGGGTCTGTGGCCCTGCTGAAGCTGCGTGCTGCCCCAGGAAAGAGCCCTGCTTTTCTTCCCTTCCCTGGACTCCCAGCTGGCTGGCAGGTTAACCTTTGCCCCTGACTGACTCACAGTTCTCAGAACAGAGACCAGAGGCTTGTCTCTGGGACCTGCTTCTACCAGACCAGGCTGTTTGCCTAGACTTTTCTCATAGTCGTGGTGGGAGGGGGTGTTTGTGCAGAATGCTTTCGGGCATTCCAGAGATCTAGTGAGACCTGTTTGGGGCCTCTCCCCTCTGGTTCTCCTGTTGTCTGTGGACCTCATAGGCTGCTTCACCACCCAGACCGGCTGGAGTGCCCTGCACTGCTAAATGCTTACCTGAATACTTTGGGAGGGAGGATGAACTGAGTGAACTTTCCTCCTTACCCTCTCCCTCACCCTGATGATGCTCTCTCATGAGCCTGTACTCTCCGTGCTGTGGATTTCTCTTCTCAGCAGAATGGATGGATATTCTTCCTGACCTCACTGTGTTTCACTGACTTTTCAGTGCTGAAGAAGCCCATGTTGTTAGGCTGGGGCTGTAGCGCCATAGAATGATGCTTGCCTAGTGTATATGGAGTTTTGATGCTGTAAACATAAACATTTTAATCGTACAAGAGGGCCTCAGACGATGCACCGTGTGTGTGTGTGTGTGTGTGTGTGTGTGTGTGTGTGTGTGTGTGTGTGTGTGTGTGAAGGGCTGTGAAGCTCCCTTGGCTATCAAGAGAGTGTAACCATCCTGCCAAAGCCTAGGGACTTATGGGTCCCTTTGCGATCCTAGCTGAGAGCTGAGGAGGGCTGGGCTGGCCCCTCTCTCAGAGCTGGAAGTCATGTGAGTGACTTCACATCCTAGTTTGGTGGTCCAGGGCATAATCTTTGAGTTTCCCGTGCCTCATTTTCTCTGGTGGGCAGCAGCTACCTGGTGGGGCAACTTAGGTTTCAGAGGATGAGTTCTCAAGAACAAGACTTGGCCACCCAACCCACTCTCGTTTCATTTAGTCACTCCCTGGCGACATAGATCCTAAACACTACTGATTCAGATTCTAGTGTTTTCTCTGACGACATCACTAGTGTATTCTTGTCACCCACAGTTACAGGAGGACTCTCCACCTTCAGCAGCACCCCAGGGGTCTAGGCAGGAAGAGGGAAGTCAGAAGAGGGTAGCAGCTGATCCTCAGAAAGATGTGTAAGAATGCCCTTCCGTTGCCACTGATGTCTCGTTGGCCAATGCCTGTCACATGGTCTTATTTATGAGGGAGGAAAGGGAATGTGGTTCTTAGAGTGGGTATATTATCATTTCCCGCAACACCAAGGAAGGCTCAGGAGAGGAACACTGGACAGGCACACCTGCCCTCAGCATTGTAACTGTTTTGTTGACCTTGAATGTAGCAGTTTGGGATCATAGTTAGCGTTCATTTGAAGGGAAGCCCTGCTAGGAACTCTTTTGCTTTTCTCTGCTATCCTTGAAATAGACCTTCTATCTATCCCTTTCTGCTCTCCCCCTGCCTGTCTGCTCAGTTTTATCCTCTCTCACTACAGAGCCATTTAGGGGAGCCCCTGGGACACTGGTAGCCAGGGCCCCATCAACCCTGAAGATTGGATATAGGACAGCCTGTGGTGCATGCTGGGAAGGCAGATATCCCTGGCTTGTGGTGAATCTGTAGTTTCCAGGCCTCCCCTTGCTGTGCCCTCCTCCTCCTAAAGCAATTCTCAGGCCCACAAGCCTCCACTGCTTTCCTGGCATCCCATTCCCGTTCCAAGTCAATGACACAGGAGAGCATTTGCCTGGATTTGTCAGCAGGGAAACCTGGCGCACCATCCAGTACCCAGGCACTGTATTTCCTATCAGTGGTGACCATCACAGGAGTGACGTCCTCACAGTTTACAGCAGTCAGTGATTCTGACTGTGGGGAGAGCCAGGAGGCTAGATGATGTCATCTCAAACTCCACCTCAACCAGAAACAAGGAAAACTTTCTCAGGATGGGAAACAGACGCTGGGTCCTGGGGGCTATGCACCAACAGAAACTAGTGTTTTGGTCTGTGTGGAGTTCAACAGGAAGTGACAGTCTCACCAATGTAGCTTACTACACTTTCTGATAACAGGCTCCATTTAAAGGGGGGCTGGTATGTGATGTCTCCAGAATCACTGTGAATGTATTTCTGACTGCATTGGTTACCAGTTTTAATGAATGAAGGTATAACCCTGGCTACTTCTTATGAGGGCGTGAGTGCCTTTTGGCCTGGTAAACACTGCAAGTAGGAATCCCCTTTCAACCGAGTGACTTCTAAATACAACTAATTAGCGAGGAGGATTTATTTTTTTTTTTTTTTTTTTTTTTTTGGTTCTTTTTTTTGGAGCTGGGGACCGAACCCAGGGCCTTGCGCTTCCTAGGTGGCGCTCTACCGCTGAGCTAAATCCCAGCCCGAGGAGGATTTATTTTAAACGATTTCTATTGAGCTCTGTTTAAATGCCGCAAACCAGCTCCTTTATATGTAGCTCTTTATTTTTGAGAGTCCCAGTGTAGTCAGGTTGATCTTAAACTCATGATTGCCTCGCTTCACCTTCCTAATTGCTGTGATTACAGGCATGTCCGGCCTTGCCTGGCTGGCGGCCCTGAGAGATGCACTTTTGAAGTTCACAAATGAAAGGTGAATGCTACTGTGTGAGGCTGGTTAAAAGGGACAGTGATTGGCGGGTAAATACCATCCATCTACCCGTCCACCCATTTGTCCATCTGCCCGTCTATCCATCTATCCATTCATCCATCCACCCACCCACCATCCACCCACCCATCCATCCATCCATCCACCCACCCATCCACCCCCATCCATCCACCATCCACCCATCCATCCATCCACCCATCCATCCATCCATCCACCCATCCATCCATCCATCCATCCATCCATCCATCCATCCATCCATCCATCCATCCATCCATCCATCCATCCATCCATCCATCCATCCATCCATCCATCCATCCATCCCTCCATCCCTCCATCCCTCCATCCATCCATCCATCCACCCATTCACCCATCCATTCACCCATTCCACCCACCCACCCATCCACCCATCCATCCATCCATCCCCATCCATCCATCCACCCACCCCCACCCATCCATCCACCCATCTACCCACCCATCCACCCACCCATCCACCCATCCATCCAGCCATTCACACATTCACCCACCCATCCACCCACCCATCCACCCATCCATTCACCCATTCACCCACCCACCCATCCACCCATCTATCCATCCACCCATCTACCCACCCATCCACCCATCCACCCATCCACCCACCCATCCACCCATCCACCCACCCATCCACCCATCCATCCACCCACCCATTCACCCACCCATCCATCCACACATCCATCCACCCATTCACCCACACATCCATCCACACATCCATCCACACATCCAGTCTGTGTGTATGTGTGTGAAAATGTTCAAAATCTTCTGCTGGGGATGTAGCTCCGAGGTGCTCATGTGTGAGGGTCAAGTCCCTTCATAGTCAGTCCCCTTTGCAAAGGTAACATCTTTTTACTTTGTCACCCATCTTTCTAGATTTTTTCCCTCTGTGTTTGTATTTATCCATGGAAACTATCTGTAGAACAGCATATAGTATGGTCCTTTATGCGCCATATACTGTTCTGCTTTTACTAGAACAGTTTACCTTGAAGACTATTGTATGCCTATGCTTATTTTAAAAACATTTCTCTTTAATGTTAAAGTCTAATCACAGCACTCTCCTTTCTCTTCTAACAATTCTCATATTCTCTGCACTTTGTTCTCTCTCTCGTTCATGACCTTTACTTCTTTAACTTTTGCCACATATACACTGTTATACTTATTCCTTAGTTATCCTGTACTATTCTAGCTCATGAATATACTTACGTTTTGTCCCCTTTTGCAAAGCATTCAGTTGATGCCACTGCTGCTGTTCATGTACACAGTTTACATACAATTTCATGGAACCGGCATCTGCTTGTGCACGCCTAATATCTTCCAGTGTCTGTCAGAGTTCCCGTAGGAGGCTGTGGTGTGGAAGGAAAGTTATCATGTGAATGTCTTTCCCATGTTTCTTTTCTTCAACAAAGGAAATTTCACTTCGTCTGTTTTGTGTCTTGTTTATTTTTTAACTTTGTTTTTATTACATTTATGTAGTTGTGTGTGTGTGCGCGCGCGCGCGTGTGTGTGTGTGTGCATAGAGTGGCCTATGCGTGGAGGTCAGAGGACAAGTTATGCACGTGGCTTTTTCCTCCTACCGTGTGAGTTCTGGGGATCAAACACATCTCCTTGAAAGGTGGCAAGCCCCCTTTTCTGCTGAGCCATTTTGCTTGCCCTGTATTACATATTTGATGGAATAAGTTCTGGGCTATCCATTCATTCATTTCTTCATTTTATTTTATTTGTACAATTTGGACTACAGTGGCATTTGAAAGAAGATTCTGCTTGGGTTTTGGCCCAGTCACCCTTTTTCACGTAATAACTGCAGTTTCTTGGGCATAAAGGCAGATTAGGAGTTTTCTAATGAAATGTTAACTAGACAAAGTACAAACGAGACTTTCAGTATAGAGAATGCCTGTTTCAGAGAGAAGGCCAAGTCTTTTGAGTTTGTTTCATTGTAGCACACATGAAAATTCCAAGTGTCTAACAATATATGGAACTTGAAAATGAGCTATTTTTTAAGGCCAGAATTTTTTACATCTGTTCATTAATAGGGTTTTGTTGTTGTTGTTTTGTTTTGTTTTTTTGTTTGTTTAGGTTTTTGGGGCTAAGATTGAAAGTCCTCAGATTGTTTTGTTGTTGAAAACTGGCTTCCTTTATCTCAGACATTGCTTGGTCGGAAAAACATGTCATTCAAAGCAGTTTTCATGACTTTTTGATGGACAGACATGTTAGTGCCTTTCAAACAATCTAAAGCCCCATTTAAGAAGCTTTCTTTTCTCCTGAGTTAAAATATGTGCTTACACAAAGCAGTTTCTCAGTCTGGCCTTCCTTTGTTGGTATTCAGTGTTGCAGAACCGTGTGCCCCACTGGGCGGTCATGCTGCGTTCTGTGGCTAGACAGTGAAGGAGGCTCCGGGGTCGAAGATCAACTTCTCACTGCCTTTGGAAAGCAGAGGCCCTTCCGTTAGGATGCTTGAGAATTGCCAGGGCAGCTCCCAGAAGGACCTCCCGGGAGGCTGAACCTCCTAGGTCCGGAGGAGGCATCCTACATCCTCTTGCCAGATATTGCTGGCATCTGCTTCGATGCTGGAACTGGTTTCATAGGATTAGGAAAGGCATTGCAAACTTTCCGTCTGGCCTCCTAAACACGAAACAGCTCAGCCTTTAACTCTAACGTTGACGGGCGGGGCGGGGCCAGCCAGAGCCTCCACCTGGGTCACACACGTGACACAGCAGCAGGTGTTGCACACGGCTCCCTCTAGCTTTTGTTCTAATGTTTGCCCTTGCTTTCTTGCATGCCAGCCAACTTGTTCCCCAAGCTTTAATGTGCTGAGGGAGGGGGGAGGGAGGGGAGGGGAGTAGGGAAAGTGGGGAGGGAGGGGAGAGGGGAGGAGGGGAGGAGGAGGAGGAGGAGGAGGAGGAGGAGGAGGGGAGGAGGAGGAGGAGGAGGAGGAGGGAGGAGGAGGAGGAGGAGGAGGAGGAGGAGGAGGAGGCGGCGGCGGCGGCGGCGGCGGCGGCGGCGCTGGTAGCAGCTCAGAGCATCAGGATTTGAATACTTTGCCATACCATTTTTCACACAGAGGAGGATGCTGAGCATTAAGCTGTACCTTGCAGACCCAGAAGTTGTGCCCTGGGGCTTGCATGCACTCTTTGTTTATGGACTAGGGAAAGGGATCACCATCAAATTTGTTCCGCCGATCTGAATATATACTTCTGTTTTCCTTCTTTCTTATATATTTATTTACGTTTAAAAATACATTCATATTTAAATCATACTTAGACATATTTAGGTCTATTTAGAAATAATTTAGGTCTGTTTAGAAATAGTCTTCAGAGCAGTGGAGTCCAGCCACCTGCGAGAGGGAACGCTGGCTGATGACCTTTGCACTTAATGACTGAATCAATGACTGTATTACTTGAGCACTTATGAGTGTCAAGCGTGCCAGCTTCTAGAGGTACAAAGCAGAAGAAGACAAGACGGGAAAGAGATGAAGAAGAGGGAATCCCTCCCACAGTGCATCCATCGTATAAAGAGGCATTCAGTGGAGAGCCTGGGGCGCTCGATCCTGGAGGAGATCCTCTCTTGGCTCATGAAAGGAGTGGGAAAGCTAAGCCAAGTGCAAGTGGGGCAGGATCCTGCCAGTCACAAAAGTTGCAGGGCAATAAGTGGCATGGTGTGAGCAGGGGATATGGAGGCTGGGGACACTGGCCTAAGTGGTTGGTGTCCTGTGACACCAAGTGGTTGGTGATCTGTGGAATGGCTTGAGCTCTTACCATGGAGGGCCATGGAGGGCCCTGTAGAGCATATGAGAGACATGGTTCTCGCTACAATCGTTCTCTCTCTCTCTCTCTCTCTCTCTCTCTCTCTCTCTCTCTCTCTTTCTCTCTCTCTCTCATATATATATATACACATATATACACATATATGTATATATATGAATATATATGTATATATGGAATTTATTGGAACGAATGTTACAGGCTGCAGTCCAACTAATTCAACAATGTCTAACAATGAATGGAAAGTCCAAGAATCTAGTCGTAGCTTGGTCCCTCAAGGCTGAGTGTCTCAGCTGGTCTTCTGTGCGTGCTGGAATTCTGAAGTAGTCTCCAATTCCAATGCCAGTGAAGAAGGCTGGGGCAAGCAGACAAAAAGCAAAACCTTCCCCCTCCCACGCCCTTCTATAGGCTTCCCACAGAAGGCGTGGTCCAACCCCAGGACCTGGATTAAAAGTGTGTTTTGTACACACTCAAGATCCAGATCAAAAGCCTGCTGTCTTCCTGGCTCAAGATCTAAATCAGAGATGCGTGTGTCTCCCTATCTCAAAGGTCCAGACTAGAAGTGGATTCACTCACTTCAAACTAGGCAGAAAATCTTTCACAGGTGTACGTCTCATTTGTGCCCTGCAGCTCATTCCAGATATTATGAGGCTGACAACCAAGAATAGCTATCACATGCCTGTGTGGGTCTGCGCTAGATGGGGTCCTAGAGCTGACAGGGGGAGTGGACATATGCCCCCGTCCCTGACACGGAAGCTACCTCCTACTGTAAGCCACTTGCAACTGAAGAATTATTTTTCTCCAAGGGAGTCTCTATGGGAAAACCAACCACCCTTAAGGGCAGGTTTCATGCCCAGCAGAGGAGGGCGATTACAAGATGAACTCAATGTCATCTTTAGAGTTGTCTTCTAACGTTGAGTCAAGGAGGTTTTGTTTTTTTCTGTCTTTGGTCGTTGTTGTTGTTGTTGTTAGTGTTGTTGTTTTAAACCTCACTGGTTCTTTGTGTATATATTATGGCTTCAGGTTTTGGATATTTTTCTAGTCTTCCTGTGTGTGAGCATGTGTGTCTCAACGTCTATTTTGTGTTTTTTGTGATTTTTTTTCTTCCCTTGTTTCTTTTCCTTGTTTGGTTGTTTTGTCATATTCTGATTTTTTCCTTTCTTTTCTACTACCACTACCACCACCACCTCTTTTTCTACCTCCTCCTCCTCTTCCTCCTCCTCCTCTTCTTCCTCCTCCTCCTCCTCCTCCTCCTCCTCCTCCTTTTCCTCCTTCTCCTCCTGACAACAAGATCTCTCTCTGTACTCCTATCTATCCTAGAACTGAGGAGATCAGGCAGGCCTGGAACTCCCAGAGGTCTGTCTGCCTCTGCCTCCGCTGGGATTAAAGGTGTGCACCACCACAGCTGCCCCGGTTTGTTTGCTTTTGATTTACCTTATTATATTTTGTTATTATTTCTCAGGTGCCTATTCGTTCTCTAGGAGGGGACAGAAAGTGTGGATCTGGATGGGAAGAGCATTGAGGGGACCTAGGAGTAGAGGGAAAACTGTAATCAGAATATACTGTATGGAAAAATATTTACAATAAAAAACAGTGTGTTGGAGCTGAGGCTAGCCCTCAGTGCTAGGAGCTTTCCCAGTGTGTGCAAGGTTCTGGGTTTAGCCCCAGGACTGGAACTAAAGAGGAGGAAGGCGCAGGGCATTCTGGTATTTCTGTGGCAGCCTCTCTTGGTGTCAGTTTGTAGGTGCCTGTTCTGTGGGAAGCGGACCTAGTGCAGGGCTATGGGAGCACGGTAATAACTTGGATTCATGAAATTCTTTGCTGTCTTTTGAAGCCCTTACATTTGTGTTCTGTATTTTGAGCTCATAGAAATCCCAGTTTTGAAAAGAAGCACAGATAACTCTCCAAGTAGTTTACAGTGGGGATTTAGAGATGTGAGGAGGGAGGCGGAACGGTGTGCAGTTATGGAATGAAGGCTATGGCTCAAGTCTGTGAGTCCAGAACGCTTGAACCTTCTGTCTTCCCATGTTTGACCTGCTTGACTGGCAGCACAAGGGGCCTGACCTTCTCCTCCCTATGTGGCACGTGACTTCCCTCAGTAGACAAACTTACCTTAGAGGAAATGCAGTGGTCTGCTCTCTGGGAGGAAAGTTAATTTAGACCTGGTGCCTCATTTCTGATGGAGTTTTGCCTTTATATTTGTGCCTATATCTGTGTCTTTGAAATATCCTTCAAACCACACAGTAGAGGTCAATAATCGCTGGTCTGGAGGACCACAGTGCAGTATACACCTGTAATTCTAAAATCTAGGGGGCCAGCCTGGGCTATACCGGGCAAAACACAGACTCCAAAGGAAGAACAACAACAAAACCCCCACCTTTATCTTTATTATTATTGTTTTTGGTGTGTGTATAGTATTAATTGGCCATATACTTAGAGCCGATGAAAATGTGATTTTTCCCGTTATAAAATATTTTATTAATTATGTCTATGTGCACGTGGGTGGCCTAAGAGGTCAGAAGAGGGCATTGAATCTCGTAGAGATGGAATTCTAGGCAAGCGTGAGCAATCTGATGTGGTGTTAGGAGGCAAACACCAGAGTTCTCAAGAACATCTTGCGCTTTTAACCTCTGGGCCGTCACTCCGGCCTCATGCTCTTCGGGTTTTACTCCTGCAAGGTTTAAATTTTAGTAAGTCTCCTTTTTGAGGCTTTCGAGTTTCTTTTTTGTTTGATTACACAAAAGGGAAGAGCAAATGAGCTTTGGATGAGCTGTGACGATCAATTGGGTTAGGTCACCTGTCTTCTTAATCTGTATAGTGCCAGTTGGTTTCGTGCTTGTGCGAAAGCATCAGAGACCATGTGGAGATGCTGAGTGAAGGGCTTCCTGTGAAGTCGTAATTTCCCAAACAAGAGGTAAAAGGAAGTAGTTAGAAAGTCAGGGCTGAGGAGATGGTTCTGTGGGGAAAAGTGCTTGTTGCACAAGTATGGCAGCCTGAGTTCAGTTCCCGGAAGCCATGTAAAAAGCCAGATTCAGTAGTGTGCATCAGTAATGTTGGAGTTGGTCTGATGAGGTGGTGAATCGAGAAGTGGCAGTGGGCCACTTCATAGCTACAGAAAGAACAAGACAGACTGCCTCAAAACAAGGTGGACAGACACAAGAACCGAGTCTTTCCGGCAATAAACAAAGCAACCACACTCTGGGAAAAGAATGGCACTAGAATCGATGTTGAAATTGGTATTTGCATTTGTATATGTGTTTGTATATGTGTATATGTATGGTCATGTGTGTAAGTATGAATACACATGTGTTTGTGTGTGTGTGTGTATGTGTGCGTGTGTGTATGCGTGTGTGTACATGTGCAGGCTCAATGTTGATGTCAGGTTATCCTGCTAGATCGATGTCCACTTTATGTACTGAAGACTGGTCTCTTGCTGACCTGAACCTCACTGATTCAGTTAATCTAGCTGACCAGATTACCTGGGGCTCCCCTGTCTCCACCTCCAGAGAGGCAGGTGTGGCTTTCAGGTGGGTGCTTGGGATCTGAACTCTGGTCTTCGTGTGTATGCTAAGTACGTTATCTACCGAGCTTTCTCTCCAGTTTTGAACACATTTGTATTCTTCATTCTATCTTCATTCTGATAGGCCAGCCTGGTCTATTTTTTCAAAGCTCTGTGATTTCTTTTAAAATGAGTTGTGTTAATACTCTCTCTTCTGTATGTGTTCTCTCTCTCCACAACCTGCTTCTTTGTGATGCTGCTGATCCAAACCACAACCTGGGCACACTAGGCAAACACTCTACCCTGGGACTCCGATGCCAGACCAACTCTTTCATTTTAAAAGTCTAACACTAGTAATTACATTTTGGCCACTTTTGACTTGGCACATTTCAGGAGTAGGTGATGCTGTTTTTTTGTTTTTGTTTTTTTTTTTTTCCATAAAAGGAAACGGGAGTCCAGCAAACAACAGTGTGTGCTAAACTAGTGGATTCGTGTGGTCATTTCTGCTGGTCGATTTAGAAAACTTTCTTTGAGGGTGTCTCTCATTTATTCATGACATGCCCGTTTCAGATTTTATGGACTTTCTCCTGGAAGGAATTCTGTTTTAATTTCTCAGCAGTATCTTGACTGTGTACATGCAAAATGCATGTCATGATGACAGTTGTGATTCTAAACATTTATGGACTGTGAAGATTTAGGAAACAAACCAACCAGAACGTCTTGCCCTGTGCACTTCCAAGGGGGAAATCTCTGCCAAATTATCTGTGGAGGATGGTAAATGCCTTCGATCTTTGTTTCAAATAAAAAAGTAAAATGAGGTGAAATAAAGGTTACGGTTAACCTCAGGATTTGGTAGGTGTAGGCAGAAAGGTCAGGAGTCCAAGGTCACCCTCCTCAGCTACACAGTGAGTTGAGGGCTTTGAGAGCTGTCTCAAAGAAAAACAATCGTAGGCCGGGGAAAGGTGATTAGTAGGTAAGAGTGCTTGCCATGATGTGGACCTGCGCTCGCCCTCCAGCACCCACAGAAAAGCTGGACCTGCTGCATATGCCTGTAAACCAAGGTTGGAGCGCTGACAGAGACAAGCAGCCTGTGAGAGCTGGCTGACCAGCTGCTCTCACTGATAAAGTGAGCATCTGTTTCAATAAAAGACTCTGCCCCTAAGTAAGAGGAAGGGTTTGGAGAGATGGCTCAGTAGCTCGAGACACTCCTGCAGAAGACTTCCTACTCTTGCAGAAGGGTTCGGTGTCTAGCATCTACATGGTCTAGCACAACTGCCTGTAATTCCAATTCCAAGGTCCAACCGTTCTTGAAGCCTCCACGTGCTACTGTATGCCTGGGGTGGGCGTAAACCCATGCACTCCATCCATCCACAAATAACAAACAAACAAACAAACAGTTTAAAGGGTAAAATGAAGAATACTAGAGGAAGGCATCTGACATACTCTTCAGGCCTCCATACATGTGTACATTGGAATGTGCATACGTGCGCACCCAACACACATGCCCTATAGACATGTAAGAATCATTTGCATGTCTATGGAAACTAAAATTAAAGAATTGCAGCACCCTTATTTACTTTAATGACAATGAAGTAGTCGTAGATCTAATGGAGCATGTATTGGATCTGTGTGCCTAATATTAGCAGTGTAAATAGAAGAAACTCCAAGATCTACATACTACATGAAGAGTTGTACCATGCTCATCAGACTTGGGCTGTTACTTCTACCCACAGCTCAGCAGTTTTCTTGAGGATGTTATTCAAAGACGAAGAACAGACATTTCATACGATGCTCATATGATTAGGGTTATCTCTAGCTAGAAAATGAATGGGTCCTCACCTAAGTCTGTGCCTTATGTAAGGACTACAGTTGTTAAGTGCAAACTAGGAGAGCATCTAGCCAGACATGTTTAGAATGTTATAGAATTATCGTGAGAATATAGTTTGATTGCAAAGCATGTAAAAGACAGGCAGAACTGTTTTGCTGGGGAAGATATTCCCATGAAGTGAGTGAAGATAGTTTATTTTTTTCTTTGTTGTCATGAGACTGGAAGTTACAGTGTACCACAGCATCTTGTGGATGGTGCGACTCTAAAGGAAGTTACAATGTACCTTAGCATCTCAGGGATGAATGGTGGGCCTCCAAAGGTATGGAGAGGCCAGGTCTTCCCTACTTTTTGGTATAACATTCTGGAAAATAGTTCAACACTTTTACTTAAAATTGACAATGAACTTGAAAGGTGACCTAGAAGTTGTTCTCTGTCTGTCTATCTGTCTTTCTGTCTTTGTCTCTGTAGCTGAGATGAAAACTTACATATGCCATTCATAGTAGCATTATGTGTAATTTCTCCTAATTGCAAGAATCTGGAAAGCACTCAAAAGTTCTTCTGTGTTTGAAGAAATTATGGGTCATTCACATCCACAATAATTAACCCTCCTTAACAAAAAGGTACAAACTGAGGTGCATACAACACCTTGGAGGAATCCTAAGGAAAGAATGGTAGATGAAGGGAAAAGCCAGTCTCCAACGAAAGTGCACCTTGTAATTCCATTTGTATGACATTCTTGGAGTAATGGAATTACAGAGGTAGAGGTGAGGTTAGTGTCTGTGGGGAACTAGGGATGGGCTCTAAAGGAAGAACACAAAGGAGTCTTGCTGCAAGATTGTGTTGATTTTGGGGGTGGCTCTAAAAGTGATGCGATGAAATTGCATACACACACACACCAATTTATGTATTATTCGTAAACTGAATAAAAAGCATGAATTGCTTCCTTGCCAGTTTCTTGACCTTTGCTTTATACTTTGGTTCAGAATGAAAGTCATGCATAGTACTGCCTGTATATTTCTTTTAAGTCAATGAATTCTTTAAAACTTTTATATATTTTAATTATCTTTTGGGGTGTGTGTGTGTGTGCCCATCTGTTTGTGTGTGTGTCTGTGTCTGTGTCTGTGTGCATCTCTCTCTGTGTGTGTGTGTCTGTGTCTGTGTGCATCTCTGTGTGTGTGTGTCTGTGTCTGTGTGCATCTGTGTGCGTGCTTTGTGTGTGCATCTGTGTGTGTATGTGTGTGTGTGTGCATCTGTGTATATGTGTGTGCATCTGTGTATATGTGTATGCATCTGTGTCTGTGTCTGCATGTCTGTGTGCAACTCTGTGTGTGTCTGTGTGTGTGTGTGTCTGTGTGCATCTGTGTATATGTGTATGCATCTGTGTCTGTGTGTCTGTATGTCTTTGTGCATCTATGTGTGCACGTGTGTGAGTATGAGAGAGTGAACACACATCACATGTGGAGGTCGGAGGACAACTTTCAGGAGTTGGTTCTCCCTTTCCACTCTGGGTTCTGGTGAACTCAGATCAGGTTTCAAGGCAAGTTTCTTTACCAACTAAGCCATCTTGCTGGCCCTTATCAGTGTTTTCAAAGCAACAAGATTTAAAAAAAAAACAAAAACCAAACTTGATATTTCTTTATTGGATTTTTAAAATACTTAATTCTTGCATACCAAAATACTTAATTCTTGCCTACCGTCTTTCAATATGTATAGATGCGTTTCTTTATTCCTAAGAAATCATGATCTCCTCCTTGTGCTTTGTGGGGCTCACCATCTAATAGTTACGCATCTACGGTTCCTTTCTTAACCCTCATTTCTGTTTTCGTCTTTACAAAACAATGAGTTCCCAAGTTTCTGTGATAGCCTCTTGATTTAAGAAGAAAGCGCCTGCCCTTGACTTTAGTCTTGATCTCTGATTTGCCTAGGGGTAGTTTTGTGCCAGCGCTCTTCCCCTCGCAGGCTCCTGCCTGCCTGCCAGGGGCAGCAGAGCAGTAGCAGTCCAGTTTGCTCACGGTGCTGAAAGGACTACAGCAGGTTAAAGGGCTTCCAGTGGACTGCCAAGAATGTTTCCCATATCCTGAGGGATCTAGCGGTTTAGCTTGGGATTTGGTAAACCAGAGAACATAACTGAACAGATCCCTTAAAATAACATCCATGGTTGCTGTGCAGCGCAAGTCCCTTCCAGGAGTGCAGCTCATGCAAAGGTGCCCAGCAGGGCTGGGCTAGGAGAGGCCCTGAATCCATGCTCAGCTCCAGGAAGAGAGGATGCCCTGCAGTCCTGGGGAGCATCGCTTAACCTTTGGGTTAATGTGATTGAAAATGGCTTATCCTGTATTTGCTCCTTACAATTAACTTGAATTCTTTTTTGTACAGTTATTCTTGAAGAGTAATCAGGGTGTACAACCAAAACCAACCAACCAACCAGCAAAAAACCAAACCAAACTGGATGAAAACAAACCAAAGATATGACCAACAAACCCCTTTGTCTTCTAATGTGTCACGTGAACATAGAAAATGGTGATTATCAATGACTGAGAGATGCAGGTGGCCCTTTCCAAGTGGATTTACCCCGATGTTCAGTGACACTCCCAGACACACCACAAATTACATTTTTGAGTGACAGATTTTCAGAATAATTTGAGATATCAGAAGCTAAGTTCTTTTAAAACAGAATTTCCCTTTCTACGGATTAAAGCTTCCGATCCTTATAATTACCAAACATTAAGTTTTAATGAGGATATTAGGGAGCGAAGTGTCTACACTCCTGTTTGCTAAGTCCAAGATAAGAAAAATTTAAGTGAAATTTTTCCAAATGATTTTTTTTCTATGTATTTCACAGTAATACGGTATACCTCTGTTTTATGCCCAGTGAAGTAAGAGTAGTAGTTGAGTTTACTTAGCAATATTTATTTATACATAATACCTATTTATGTACCTGCTTACCCAGGGAGTCTGGTTATACAGCCCAGGTTGGTCCTTAAACTTGTGATCTCTTCCGTTTTAGACTGCTGAATTCTGGGATTTCAGGCACTTGCCTCCCCTCAGAGCTGGAGCCCGCCCTCCCTCCTCCTCCCTCCCTCCCTCCCTCCCTCCCTCCCTCCCTCCCCCTCCCTCCCTCCCTTTCTCCCTCTCTCCCTCTCTCCTTCCTTCCCCTCTCTCCAGAAATGTGAATGTGGGACTGGAGAGATAGCTCGGTGGCTAAGAACCCTGTGTGTTTCTATAGAGAACCTGGGTTCAATTCTCAGCACTCACATGGTCTTTCACAAATGCCCATCACTTCAGTTCGGAGTGATCTTTTGGCCTCTGAGAGAGAGGCACCTATGCATAGACACCTATGCAAGCAACCCCTCCCCCCACGCACACATAAAATAAAAATAGGGGCAGTTAAGACGGACATTTGGGGAAGGACATTTGTTTCCAAGCTCGGTGACTTGTGCTCAATCCCCTAGGGCCTGCTCGTGGTTGAGCGAGAGGAGTGGCTTTCTTGAGCTGTCCTCTGACCTCTACATGTGCACTTCAACGTGCACACACATGCCCATAATAAATAAGTGTGAGTTAAAATAAATAGTAAAAAGAGCAGTGTCAATGTTTAAAAGCAGTTGGAAAGTTTTGTTTTTGTTCCCCTGCCACCAAGAGCCTGTCAAGCCTGCATAGCACTGGTAGATCCTGAATCTCTTGCCGTAGGCATCCTAGGCATCGCTGACTTGAATAGAAGGGAATCATGCTCAGCCCCAGCCTCTCTGTTGCTTCATTGTACTTTACTCCCCTGGGTATCCTGGATTCTCTTAGCACCTACTGATGAGAAAGGCTTGCGGATGGTGCTGGAAATTTACTTTCTGGTCCCTTCTACAGATACTAACCTGAGCCAACCAGAGGCCTTCCCTTGAGATCAGATTGGACCCAGCTGACCGTTTGTCATTCGATAATCTCAAGGCGTTCAGGAAGAGCCTAGAGGTTTCTCAAGTATCTGGGTTACACAGTCGAGGAGATAAACCAATTCTAATTTTCCTACGACCATGATTTCGGACTGTGTTATAGAAGGAAAAATAGACTCCAGGTATTGCTTAACATAAAATAAGATATGTTTAGAATATGTCTGAACAAAAAGCGTAAGATTCGTACTATTCCACATCTGAGGCCATGCTGTATGCCGATATGAAATAGTGACAGATGTGTCTTACTGCTGCGGCTGAAGTTGGCCACAGACTACAGGTGACTTCCCGATGGTCCAGGAAGGAACTAGAGGGATAGCCAGGCCATGAGCTCAGCTCTTAGACTCCTCCTTCACAGGCACATGGTTGAGAGCAAAGGAGTGACCTGAATTAAAAAGAAACGTGTATCCAGTCATTGACTGTAATTTCATCTTCACTATGGTGCACGGAGCGCAGGCACCATTCAGCCAGTGCACCACAGAGAGGGAAGAGAAAGCAGGCGTCCTTTTTCTATGGTTGGAAGATCATTCCTGCGAGCATGGTGGAGAGAGGGGCCCTGTTCTTTTCTTCTTTCTTTCCTTGACGCACTTAGGAGAAGTTTTAGGAACACTGAATATACTTTCATATGCATCAGCCATTGGACATTTTCAGCAAAATTTGCACTAATGAGGGCAGGCCGATCACACCACGGAACCCTTAGGTTAGTGCAGCTCAACCATAATCTTATTTTTTTCTGTCTGGAACTGGGGCTTTAGTAAGTGGTTAAAAAGAGAAATGGAAATGTTTCGGTGCTGGGGATCAAACCCAGGGCTGCGTGCTTGCTAGGCAAGTGTTACCTCAGAGCCACACAGCAGCCCTCTGAAAAGGAGTTTGCTGGCTGCCGTAGCACACCCGTGCCTACAGTTCAGAACCCTCTCTCGCACCGCCCTAACTGTAATGTAAGAGAAACTGAAAGGAGAGTCCCATTTATAGCTTTTCATAGTCATCGTTCAGACAGAACCGTACTAATTTGGAGAGAGTAATCAGTTCTTTAGGGACACACATGGATGTGTAATTAGCACAGTGAAAAAGCTGCAAGCCGTGCTTGTCTGTGATGCACTTTTCACAGGTCATGAAAGAGCCTGATAAAATCCTAAACTTGGCCACCAAAATTATTTTTCTAGTCAGTGTATTCCAGGAAGTTTTGATGTTCACTACGGCAAACATAAATGTTATGTTTTTTTTTCTTTTAAATTAAAAAGTAGGAATATGAAAACTATTGAAACTCTGTGTGTGTGTGTGTGTGCGTGTCTCTGTGTGTGTGTCTGTGTGTGTATAGGTGTGAGTGTGTGTGCGTGTAGGTGTGTGTGTGTCTGTGTGTGTAGGTGTCTGTGTGTGTAGGTGTCTGTGTGTGTGTATGTGTGTGTCTGTGTGTGTATGTGTGTGTGTCTGTGTGTATGTATGTGTGTGTGTGTGTGTGTGTGTGTATGTGTGTGTGTGTGTGTGTGTGTGTGTGTGTGTGTGTGTGTGTGTGTGTGTGGGGGTGTGTGTGTCTGTCTGTGTATGTGTAGGTGTCTGTGTGTGTCTGTGTGTGTAGGTGTGTGTGTGTGTATAGGTGTGTGTATGTGTGTGTGTGTGGGTATGGGGGACAACCTTGGGTGTTGTTCCCAGGTGGTGTCTGATAGGTTATTTCTCTGCTGGTGAAATGAGCCAGTTCAAGCCACATTAGATTATGTTACATGCAGGTCTATTGGGAAGCTGCTCTTGGGTGGGTTTACTGGCCTCAAAGACAGAGGCCAGGGAAGTCACCATGGGGAGAGAAGTGGGGAGGAGATGGAGAAAGAGAGAAAGAGTGCATACACAAGCATTTACAGAGAGGAGAGGGAGGGAGGGAGGGAGGGGAGAGAGAGAGAGAGAGAGAGAGAGAGAGAGAGAGAGAGAGAGAGAGAGAGAGAGAGAGAGCACAAAATGTTCAGATTATATAGAGAAGGGCAGCTGGCAAGTTCAGGGTTCAGGCAGGGTGTGCTATGTAGGGACTGAGGGATGCTGGGAGAACCTGGAAGCCAGATCTGCTTTAATATGATGTAAAACATGCACCTCAGTTCCTTGTCTCAGGGTCTGAAAGCAAATGCTGTCCACTTTGGTTTTTAAGACAGGGTCTCCTGCTGGCCCGGAGTTCTCCATGTAGGTTTGAGTTGGCTGGCTCATGGGCCCCAGAGAGCTGCGTGTTTCTGCCTCTCCGGTGCTGGGATTACAAGGCTGCAACAAGACCTCAGTTCTCACCCAGCCCTAATTATACAAAACCAACAGAACAGCAGTCTACATTACAAGACGACCAGCAGCCCTGCTGCCTGGCTACCAGTTGTCACCTGATAATTGTACCGACCCCAAATAACTCACACTTTTCTAGGACGCCCACCAAGGAGGCACATCACTCCTGGGAGCTTCTGCTCGTCACGCACGTCTTACTGCATCGTGGCGACTCGCTTCGCAGAAGTGAGAGTTTTGCCTTCTGGTTTCTCTGAGCTCATAGGGTGTGGTAAATGAGGAGAAGGTGGTGATGGGACAGATTGTACTCTGGGAATTTGGGCAAAAACTCTAGTGTTTTGAAGATGACTTTTACATGAATTCATGAAGACAAAGACACCGATGCCAGGTAGCTTCAGATCGTTTGTGGGACCCTGTTTTTCCCATAGTCTGGGGATCACGGTCAATGCTTTTGTAAAGGATCATGATTGGGATTTCTAACCATTCAATGTTATTGACAGTGCAGCTTGGCAACCACCAAGTTTTGACCATCACAACGGAATCCATCACTGAGAGCTGGTGACTGACCCAGTGACTTATCTGCATGTTAGTGACCAACGTGTGCCAGCAGTCAAGGCGGAACAGAAGTGGCCTTTGACTAATCCAGCAACAGTGGTTGGTGTTAATTTTATCCCAGACAATATTAATCGTGTCACACTTCGAAGGGTGTAAGTCTGGATGCACTCCCGAGGATTTAATTCTCCACACGGCCTGTCCCTAACCCTGTTTGCTCAGGTAACCTGTCTCTTGGCTTCATTTGTCTGAACCAGGTTAAACACCAATCCTCAGTGGCAGAGTGACCTCATAGGAGCCTAGAGTTGAGGGGCAAGGTGAAGGGAAAGAGAAAGACGAGGAGCAAAACAATGTCAGGACACCCGACTTTTCTACATTGCTTTTGGAGATTAGACTCAGGTCCCTATGCAAGGCAAGTAGTTCATTCACCCAGCTGTCTCCCAGCCTTAGCAACAGTCTTATTTAAATTTGACTACCTTTATACAGAGTCTGTCTCTAAACAATCTACCACATTCTGCCACATTCTTCTCCTTCTCTTTGGGGAATCTAGTTGAACTCCTAAGAATTCTAGAAACCCCACCCTGCAGCTCTGTGGAGGATGCTCTGCACAGAGAGGAAGGGACACGTTTGATAGAGACATTCTTGGCTTGTCACTTCCAGTGTTTCCTGAAGGTCAGTAGAGGTCGGTTGTGTGCCAAATCTTGAAGCCTGTGAGCTACTAGGTGACCTTCTAGTGTGTTTCCTTTGTCTAAACTTGTTGAAGCTGACGCTGATGTTTCTGGCCTACGAATGCTGGAGAATCACATCGGGACAGATATTACCGCTAACGCTGCCACTCACCAGAAAAACCAACTCTACCATTTTGGGTCAAATTTAAAGCAAGCGTTAATTAAATATTAAACACTGATCAAGAGAATGGGACTTTGGCCAGGGCCATTCCCTGCAATTTCCCAGCCAGAATGGCCTCAAGCCATGTTGTTGCAGGGGTTTCTAAGGACAAGCCTGTAGGCCACCACACTTTCCCATGAGGCTTTGTCATTCCTGAAGAAGTACAGTTCCCAGTATTTCAGGCAGTTAGCTGGTTCCCGACAGGTTAGTTTTTGGACACTCCATTTTGCCTCTTTTTCCTCCTGTAGTTTGATGTTGACCTTGGTTAAATGGCCTGGAGGAGAGAAGCCCACTGTAATTATATCACAAGGAGATTCAGGGAAAGGTGGGTAGAACCCATGGAGTTTTGGTCCCTCACAAAATACCTTTTACTACCGAAGTCCCTTCCTTTAGTTAGTTACCGTGGATGACATAGATTAAAGACATTCAAAGAAAATTCGAGAATGAGGTGCCCATGTTGCCTCTAAGCTTTCTCTTCAGAAACAGCACTAGATGTGTTTATCCAGTAGGTGCCCATACTTTTGTACTCGACTCAGTATATTCCTGCAGAATCTGTCTGTCCGTTGCAGAGTGCTTGCCTAACATGTGAAGTCCTGGGTGTGATCGCCAGCACCACATAAACTGGGTGTGGCCCTATAGCACTCTGGAGGTAGAGACAGGAGGATCAGACATTCAAAGGAAGGTCGATGATGAGATCATCCAGTGGACAGAGGCGCTTAGTGCCAAACATGATGGAGTATAAATAAATGGCCTTTCTCAAAAAATGCAAAGCCAAAAACATTAAATGTTTTTAAAACGTAAATGTTTAAAAAGCCATTAAAAGCTTCAAGGTTATCTTTGACTTACTAACAAGTCCAGACCGTCCAGAAATACTTGAGACCTTGTCTCCAAACAATTAAAAAGTGACCGCAGTAGATGTCTTATTTTACGATCGCAAGGTGCTAATTCCGAGCGCTTTACTTTGGCCTTAAGACAGATTTCCTTTGGAGCCCAGGCAAGGCAGGGTGAATTTGCTGCTGCTCCCGCCTCTAGCGCCCGTCCTAAAGGATTGCAGTCACGGAAGCTTGCAGCTCTGAGTGGGGAGCGCCCCGCCCACCCAGGCCTCGGTCCGAATGTGGGTGAGAAATGGATGTGAATTTCAAACTTAACACAGCTTTGTTAACTTCTCAGGTCTGCTGTTAATTGTGGCAAACAGCCTGGGATGTCTTTGTGGATTCTTTCAATGTCTTTGGTGATCTTGCCAAGTGGGGTCGCCCCTTCACCATTGTAAGCATCTTACTAAATGAAACACTTAGTTCCTTTATGTAGTTTTAACTATGTCACGACAGCTCGGCTCTCCATTTGGTCCATCAAAATCGTGTTTTGTTTAGTTCACATGATCTTTCAGCCTATTTTTAGATTTTAGAAGTGCTTTTTATGTACTGGATGAAAAAGCCTTAATTTAAAAAATTACTCCCCACCACCCTGGGGGCCTCCCATTGTACTTTAACAATAGAGGAGAGGTTACATTGTTTATTCTGACTGTCTTGTGCTGGTGGTCAGGGAACCTTAGCGGCACAGCTGGGAGAGCCTTAAGGGTGGCTGGCAGTTTAAGTCCTTCATTATTGAGGTTGCTGGCCCAAAGAGCTGCGGGCTTTTCCCACTGGCCAGACGGGTGGGCAGAACAATCCAGACCTCCAGCCTTCTCCTTAAGCCTTCAAGGACTGTCCGTCCTTTGAAGATGGGTTTATGCTCCCTGCCCCCTCTCCTTCTCCTCCTTAGATGCGAAGGGAAAGGATAGTGTTCAAAGGTTAGGAATCCAGAAGAGCCTAACTTCCTCCTCTTTGCTGTTAGCATGGTGGCGTTTCTGGCTGCCCATCATAGTCCTCTTCCTGCATCCGGAGGGATTCATTTCCACAATGGCAGTTTTATGACGTCCACTGGAGTCTGAAAAATGACTAACGGAAAACTTCGAGAATAAGGTTTTCATGGCCCGCTGCTGGGTAGTGTGATATAACCTCGCACTACTTTCTGGTTTCAGCACAGTGATCTGTTTGTCCAGTATATTTCCCATGCAGTCAACCACTCAGGAGCCACTAGTTAGCAGTCTAATCGCTGAATACTGCTCGCGTTTAAACCAGTTTTATTTTACTTAAGAATGGCTCCAAAGGGCAAGAATACTGATGCCGATATACAATAATGAAACTATAGAGAGATCCTCTTAAATGAGGTGATAAAACACAGTATTTCTCGAGGACAGAGGAGAAAAAGAGAGATCCCCTCATATATAACCTTCACTGCGATATATTGTTTCATTTCTTCGTTTAGTATCCTTTACAGTTGCCCTTTTACCACTTTTGATCTATTACTAGACATTGTTTATAAATTAAATTTTGTCATAGGTATATATGTATATATATGTATATATGTATATATATGTATATGTGTATATGTGTATATATGTGTGTGTCTGTGTGTGTATGTAGAGGATTACATGGGCTCAGTACCCGCTATGGTTTCAGATAGCCACGTGCCATCGTGGGGGCTCTCTGCCAAGGTGCTGACGGTGACTACGGCAACTACCGTGCATAGATCTGTAACACCCACACGCAAAGGTGGAACCGGGAGCAGCCAAGAGCTTTATCACACTCCAGGGCCTCTCACTTTCTACTTTCTAATCAGGACAGCTCCTCCTCCCCTCAATGGTCCCTCAGCTCCGCCTTCTCTTTGTGTGGGACCATCTCTACCCTATTTCTACGTGTAGCTGTGCCTCGTGAAAATCAAAACATCATCACAGGAGAAAGTTCCTTCTATAATCTAGCCTAGTGCTTTCTAGTAGGCCGAGGTAGGTTCTTAAGGCTTTTAGTATTTCTAAAATTTTAACTATTCCACTTGTTTTGTGTGACAATCCACTTTTGTTTTCCTGTTTTGTTTTTGACAAAAAAACATGCACACATAATGACTTAAGTTAATTGTTTAGCAAGCAACTGGTTTCCAACCACAGATAACCGACTGACTTACAAGACCAGCAGTGGTGTCCGGGCTGCGTCCCATAATGCACGACGACGTTGGTGTTGGCACAGTGGCAACTTTTGACTTTGTGGCCTTATAACTTTCTGAGTTTACCTCCCAAGACCCAAGAAATGTTGAATTGGTAGGTGGGCCTTGGGTAGGGCACACAGGGACCTCGCTCTATTGAAAGTAGCAGCCACCTAGTAGCAGCTGCCTGTACCTGACTGCCGGGGTCCTGGACTGACTTCTCCTTTCTTAGAGGTTTTGTCTGACAGCTTGGGGTCTCATCAGAGCATTTCCATGTAGTCTTTTCTCTGTGAATGTGTGGGCTCGATTGCTGTGCTATCCCTAACAATGATATGTCTCTTGTCTTGGTCTTCCGGGGAGAAGTGGTCTCAGCTCTGGCTGCTGCTCCTTAGTCCTGAGCCCTTGACACTGTGCCAACACTTCTGTAGCATTGAAGCTCCTGAGGTAACTCCTGTACCGGGCCATGGTTTACAAATACCGACTCGGACTAGCACACTGGGATCAAAGCGCACAGGGAAAATGCAGCAGGGCCCCACCGGGCTCCTCAGAAGAGGTGAGAAGGGATTCTTTTTTTCCCTCAGAGCCAGGGAGATTGAGAAGTCCAGGGGGTTGGCATCCGAGTTGGCCACAGAAAGTACAGCTGTCAAGGACTTGGCACTGTTTAGCTCCATTCTCCCAAATGCTTTCATGGACTCCCAGCTCGCTCTGAAATAGCTGTGAGTAGAAATCTGAGTGCGCTGTGCCCTGAAAGACCAAACTGGCGATTTGGAGAAGTCTTTTTGTCACCCCTCCCCTTGCGGTGCCCACTTTCTCCACCCACCCCCACCCCCCAATAAATAATGTGATCAAATAATCCCCCCCCCCCATCTTTAGAAGTCCATGGTGGTCCGCATATCAAAGGGTGGAAGGGCTCACAAAACTTTGAGGTAAACAAGACCGATTTGCATAGGAAGAGACTTGGCTCTTTTTGCCTACAGCTGAGGAGTTTTGGGAGAAAACTGGCCAATTCGCTTTGTCCTGAAGGTGATTCCCAAGAGCTGAAGCCCAGCTCCCCTTTGAGGTCAGACTAAGTTAACAAGTGGAAGCCTTGGCAGTTTACTAATTCATAACTGTATCCCCTCCTCCCTTTGTGTTGCCAAATACTATAATCTGTGACCTGAAAGGAAGAACACTGCCAACGAGTAAATATTTAAAAGGTCCCCTGAAGTGTAACGTGTGTGAATTGTGCCTGGGAAGCCCGTCCGTCTGCCGGGTGAAAAGGAGTGACTCATTTCTCATCTGCTAACGAAAGCAAGGTGGTTGTTTTACGGTAGGTTGAAAGGAAACACTTTTAAAGTGCCAAGGGGTGGGAGTTCTCTTTACTTTCAGGTTAAAAGATTTGAGAAGGCCGTAATTCCCAAGTGTGGGAGCATTCAGTGTGACTGAGTTTGCACTGTTGTGAATGAATGAACTCTGTGCCACTGAAGACTACTAGGAACCCCGAGAGGAAGTGGAAGCATGACTCACAGATGTGCTTGAACTGTGTATCAAGGCATGTGTGTGTGTGTGTGTGTGCTTGTGTGTTAGTGTGTGTAAGTGTGTTTGTGAGTGTGTAAGTGTGTTTGTGAGTGTGTAAGTGTGCGTGGGTGTGAGTGTGCACATGTGTGTGAGTGTGAGTTTGTAAGTGTGTGTGGGTGTGAGTGTGCACATGTGTGAGTGTGTGTAAGTGTGCGTGTGTGAATGTAAGTGTGTGAGTGTGTAAATGTGAGTGTGTAAGTGTGCGTGTGCGTGCGTGCGTGGGTGTGTATGTGTGTGTGCATGTGTGAGTGTGCATGTGTGTGCGTATGGGTATGAGTGTGTATGTGTAAGTGTGCGTGTGTGAGTGTGTGTGTGTTGTACTAACTTCAGAGCCAGACCTGAAGCCTGGTTGGAGGAAAGAGCGTAGGTTGTAGAAAGGAGAGGGCTCCTGGGCTCACAGCGCTACCGACCACATCTGAGGGCAATGGCTCAGTCTCTTCTGTGCACGGTATCAAGCGTGCATCTCCTGTCCGAAGGATTTGCATCGTCTTCAGGACTCAGCCAGTCTGGCTGGCACTCACCGTTGGCTTGTGTAAAAGTGGGCGTCTTTGTTCTAAAGGCCTTCAGGCGAGATTCATCTAGACATCTGGTGCATGAAACCTAGGTTTGAACCGAGATGCTAACATAGAGGGATTTGGCTAGGGGAGCCCATGAGAGGAGGCAAGGAAGCGGTGCACGTCCATCGATAGCAAAGGCGTGGGCGACTGGGGACCTGCAGCTGTGGCACTTGGCTATGTGCATGCTGGTGCTTCTAGAGAAAGGTTCCTTACTGTCCATGGGCAAAAGCTTTGCCCCAAAACTCTCGGAAAGTGGAGACAGCTCCTTGCGATCTTGCTTAATTAATCCGCTACAGGGTATTTAGAAAATGTTCAGACCGGCCTATTAAAACGTATCCATGTCTGCCTTAAAAGCAGTTATCTGCCGCTTGCCACCTTCCAGTGCTTAGCTCTGCCCACGTAGCTCTTACAGCGTTAGTGCATTGAGTCCTGCGGATCGTCATTCAGTTATTTTCCTTCTCTCATGATAGATTGACAGGCACTTTGAAACATGACCACCAGGCCTCTCTCTAAATCACCTTTGTCATTTTGAAAAAGGTGGTAATCTGGTTTAGTCTTGAGACAGTGTCTTATGAATCACGGGCCTCATCAAGCTTGCCCAGTAGCCAGTGGTGGTCTCCGATCTGTGTCTTCCTGCAAAGTGTCGGGATTACAGGCACGTCCCGCCATGCCCAGTTTTCGGTCCTGGTTACGCGGTACTGGGGACTGAACCCCAGGTCCTCATGTGTATGCCGCACGGAACCCTATCAACCACATTACGTCTCCAACTTACTTTGTTTTATGTTTGAACGGAGGGATTTACTGTTTTCTTAAAGGTTATATGTAATTATGATCATCATACGCCGAAAATGCTATTTGGATATAAGTCTCAATTAAATACTGTTTCTTGGTCTTAGGGTCACGTTCAGTTAAATGGTATTTGAAGATTTACATGCTTTGATTTCTTATCCGTTCACCTCGAGCCAACAGCGTGGTATTAACTACCGTGCTTTTACTCCTTGGAGATCTGGTACCAATAGTCCAGAGTTGGTTATAGTTGGTTATAATTGGTTATAGTTTACAAGTTCTCAGAAAGATGCGACTAAAAATGGCAGTGATTTTTCTGGGTAGGAACGGCCTCTTAAGAGTTTGGTATAGTCACGGCTGCTGTCCCACAAGGTGGCGCTATTGCTGTGCTTCAAAGAAGCTGTCATCAGTGAGTCTTACATTGAAATCAAGGTCCTACTCTGCCGAATTTAAGTATTTGTGATGCCTGCCACTCTGTGTTGTCCCCGTTTGTTTCTAAAAGGCGAAAGGAAAGCACTAAAACCTTTCTCCTCACATTATCCAATGGATTTTCATTGTGAACTCATAGAGTTAAAATTTGTTCATCATCATTGGAATCAGGAAAAGGGCTGATGCTGGAACCTCAGAAATCAGGCGAACTCGGGAACTTCTCCGTGCTCGATTTCCGAGAATTGGGAGAATAGACACTTGGGAGGACCAGAAGTTATGCTTTTAGGAGACAATAGGAGGAGAGACTAGGCACCATCGTGGGGCCAAATTTATAATATGGGTGTTGGCCATGGAAGGCCTGGAAGCAAGGTTTGGCGGGGTCAGAGCTGAGGGCTGAATTGCTGTTATGAGAGCCAGCAGATGGAGAGCAAAAGTGGAGGGGGATGGAGGGGGGATAGAGGGGCCCAGCACTCTCCTCAGGAGAGGGAGGGGGAACAGAGTCAAGATGCTCACCCTGTTGGAGCTATGGCTGTCCTCCAGCAGCAAGCATGGCGAGCCTCATCTTACTCCTTCAAGGTAACTGGAGACTGAAAAGGAACTGGAGACTGCTGGGAGAAGGAAGCACAGTAATAGAAAAGTAACTATGCTAAAACACCATGATATTGTGGTGGCAGAGACTGTAGTGATGACAGACAGATGCCCACCCATGACAGCTGGGTGGGAGAGCTGGGGCAGGAGGGGGTCGGGGTGGGGGGACTGAGCAGGAGGGATCTGGGAAATGGGATTGCAATTGCAAAGTGGTCCAGTAGGTGGCGGGCTGACGGAGGGGGAAGTGGGGTTAGTGAGGTGTTTTCTTCCTTCCTTCCTTCCTTCCTTCCTTCCTTCCTTCCTTCCTTCCTTTCTTTTTTCTTCCTTCCTTCCTTTCTCTCTTTCTTTCTTTCTTTTCCTCCTCCCTCCTCTCTCTCTCTCTCTCTCTCTCTCTCTCTCTCTCTCTCTCTCTCTCTTTCTTTCTTTCTGGAGCGTGTCAGTGGAGAGATTACCACAAGTCATTTGGCTTAACCTGAGGCCTCTTGTGACTAGCAGGGAGTGGTTTCAATATGCTGGGCTCAGGGAGTGGCACTTTGAGGAGGTGTGGCCTTGTTGAAGGAAGTGTGATATTGTTGGGGGGGTGGGGTTGGGCTTTGAGACGGCCCTACTTAGCTGCCCGTGAGACATCTTCTCTGAACCTCTGAACCTGTAAGTCAGGCCCAATTAAATATAGTCTTTATAAGAGTTGCCTTGGTCATGGTGTCTCTTCCCTGTAATGGAAAACCCTCACTAAGACAGAGGGGTTGGTTAGTTAGTCCCTGCTGAACTACATACTCGTTCCTCACCCTGAGTGTGTCCCAGAAGGCAAGGCAACTCCTTATCCAACACTGACCACATACAGACCGCATGAGTCAGCCGTCCCCATGTGTGTCTGACTCGACCTCTCAGGAGCCTCTCACATCCTTCTGCAGCTGCTCTGAGCATCTGGGGTGGAGTCTAGGGGTCTGTAATTAAGTCCTCGGACAGGTCCCTTGGGGCCAGGCTGATTTGGACTCTTTAAATGAAGCAATGCTTGGAACGCTGCCCTTTATTCTGCCCAACTCCCCGCCCCCCTCTGTGTTTGTGTGTGTGTGTGTGTATGAGTGTGTGTGTGTTTCCTTCCTCAGGAGCCGTTCATTTTGTGATCCCCACCACCCCAGGCAGGGTCTTCTGCCCTAGAACTTACCTAAGCTAAGCTGACTGGCTAGTAAACCCCGGGGATGGATCCTCCTGTCTCAAGCACATGCACGGCTCCCCCTCCCTCCCTCCTCCCCTCCCTCCCTCCTCCCTCCCTCCCTCCCCTTCTCCTCCTATTCTTCTTCTTCCTCCTCCTCCTTCTTCTTCCTCTCTCCTCTTTCGTCCCCTTTGTTTTTAATTTCATGTTATTTTGGTTTTTAATCTTATGCATATGGATATTTTGCCTGTTTGCATGTCTATGCACCATGTAGTATGGGTGGTGTCTACAGAGGCCAGAAGAGGGCATCAGAACCCCCTGGAACTGGAGTGACTGTCCTGAGCCACCTTATGCACGTGGGGAATCAAACCTGGGTCCTCTGGAGGAGCCGTTGTGCTCTTGACCACCGAGCCATCTTTTAGCTTCTCTTCTGCCCTTTATCCTTCATCCGTGCTGTGCCCAGAGTGCGGTAGGAACACTGCTGACCTTTATCCCTCGGCCTATGGACGTGGATGGGTACTCGACTTCTGTTCTGTGAAGCACACACAGGTTTGAAGTTGAAGCCAGGTTTCTCAGTCTGGGGCAGTATTTGAATCTGAATACTCCTTTCTTGTGAACCCACCCACCATTCTCTTTTACTGGTGGCGGCTTTGCTGCAAGCAGGGTGTGTGTTCTGCCACCTGCTGGTCATCTCCAGCAAGACAAATCATGTTTGGAGGCATTCTCCACAGGTAAGACGTGATGTCAGACACGGCTGTTGAATAGACGTAGATGAGACACAATGGCTGTTCTAGTAGAGCCATCTACTCTGAGTCGAGTGGTTTACACGTCATGCCACGAATCTGACAAAGCCAATTTCCCCTCCTTTGGAACTTTTCTTTCAGCCCAGGTGTTAAAATTTAATAAGAACAGCATGTTTTAAGGGATCGGTTTTCTCTGTTAATCTCAGAAAGGATGATTTATTCTATATGCCACGTGTCTATTCTAGGGTCAGATGATTTTGGTGGCTCAAGGCATTTGCGAGGTTCAGATTTCTCTCTGTCGGAGAGGCGTGATCTTGGAAAATGGCTATATTTCCTTGTTATTGGTGTTACTCTGATCATGCCGGTGTGGGTCTCAGTTTTGCCAGGAAGTAACACTTTCTAAAGTCTCAACGGAGCACCAGCTTGCCGCAGGGCCAACAGGATAAACTTCGTAGATGGGGGTATGAGTGTAATGGGTGACTCGGTGGGGATTATCTCAGAGATCCTGTGTTCTCAAGCTTCTGTGATTGGAACACACTGTGAAATACATGGTTTCATTTTCATGGTGACAGCCAGAGGCACCATCTGATTCCTTCTGGGTGATTCTAAGTGGTCAGACTCAGGGACATACTGACCTTGGTGAGGTGTTCTGGAAGCTTCTTTGGAGGTAGAGTTTGTGCTTTGCATTGGATGCACCTTTCCCCCTTCCTACTTTTTTTTTTTTTTTTTTTTTTTTTGGTCTTTTTTTTTTTTTCGGAGCTGGGAACCGAACCCAGGGCCTTGCGCTTCCTGGGCAAGCGCTCTACCACTGAGCTAAATCCCAACCTCCCCTTCCTACTTTTTGTTTAGTTTTTTTTTTTTTTTTTTTTTTAATCATCTATAGGGGTGGAACTTGCAGGAGCTAGGCGAGCCCACTACCTCTGAACTGCTTTGCCATCCTCAGCCCCTGCGTTTGATGCATCCGAGACAGGTTACATAGTAGTTAAGATTAGAAACAACGTAGCCATTTTCGCTCTTTGCCTCCTGCCTGTAACTGTAACACAGCTGGAGTTATAAAGGGAAAGGAACTGTTTTATACAGGGACGGGGAATGTGTGCCGCACTTTAAAAATACAAGTGTGGAGCAAGAACTCTAAACACATGGTCTACTGAACAAGAGTCCTTCCTAAAACATGGCTCCAACATCCCACTGAGAATCTAGGCACCAAGACATTTCAGCCAGGTCTGACCCTGATGTGTCTGTACTCTTTGAGCAGCCAGACCATCAAACACAGGGCCTTGTGATGGATGCCCCAGGCACTCACAAAGGGACACCATCCTGTCTGCCTGCATCCCCCTCCCCCATCTTTATTAGACTACTGGATAAACACTGGATTAGACTATTGATATCTTTAGGCTAAAGCCTCGTTAAGAAAGTCAGATTTTGATCTTTTCTGAGCTTTTGATGTAATCTCATTTTGTAGAGGAAGTCTCATCTGGCTTTGACCAAATAATATACTTACATATTAATTTTTAAGTGACAGTTAGTTGGTTCTTGGAGTAATGTCATTTCCTTAAGTGACATCTGGCCTGACACATGCTTCTCTTGACTCTAACTGCCCCTGTGACGAAACAGTATTTCAGTCATGAGCAAAAGATATGAAACCTACCTTTAGCCAGATGTATCCTTCCTATCAACTGTAACCAGTCCTGCTATGTATCTCGCTTGTAGAGGACGGGAGATTGGTACCTTTTCTTCGGTGTTCCGTTAAAAAATCATCAGTATAGCAAACTTTATCACATGCTCAAAACATGCTTTGGAATGGAGAGGGGGCAGTTTGACTTTGGAGTATCTTGCTGTCACCATCACTGACAGCATTGTCAGTGTCTGTTACATCTGTTTGCTTTTGGAGACTTGCTCTCTCATCCTGGCTAAGTAGCCCACACTGGCCTCTAACTTAGAGCGGTCCCCTTGCTTTAGCCTCTTGAGTTTTGGACTCACAGGGAGGTACCCATCTGCCTGCCTGCCTATCTATCTATCTATCTATCTATCTATCTATCTATCTATCTATCATCTATCTATCTATCATCAATCTACCATCTATCTACCTTCTATCATCTATCTACTATCTATCATCTATCTATATCAATCATCTATCAATCTATCATCTATCAATCAATCATCTATCTATCTATCATCTATCAATCTTATCTATCAATCTATCATCTATCTATGTATCTATCACCTATCTATCACCTATCTCTCTATCTCTCTATCTCTTTATCTATCTATCTATTTATCTATCTATCTATCTATCTATATCATCTGTCATCTATCATCTATCTACCATCTATCATCTATATCATCTATCATCTATCTATCATCTATCCTCTATCATCTATCTATCTATCTATCTATCTATCTATCTATCTATCTATCTATCTATCTATCTATCTATCCATCCTTTAAGCTAAACTGCTGATAACTCAGTTGAGGTGAGGCGAAGTGGCCATTCCTTTACAGTTCTTCTTCTTCTTATTTCTTGTAGTAATTTCTCTTCTCTTGTCAGGATTTCACACTTCTTGGTAAACCACTTCTTGCTTCTCATCATGTTAGGGAAGAACCATGTCTCCTAACAGACAGGTGAGATGACAGGTACAGCAGCTTTGGAGTTCAGAGTTTGCCGTGAAAGCTGGGTGCTCATAGTGAGAAGCCTTTCCCTGATAGGCCTTATAGGCCTCTAGTGCCCATGCAAGTCTGCATCCTCTGACGACCTGATGTGATTGGTCCAATCGCTCCTGGCTCCTGGCTTTTGCTTTTGTTTGTACTAGCCACATCTACTTCAGGTACCAAGAGATCCTCTGCGGTCTGCTTTCCTCCGCTGCTGAAATATCTTGCCAGCAGTTGGGTACATTGTATTTGCTTTGTAGACATTCATTGTCAGCCTCCCCTGAAGCTCCTTTTTGGATACATACGTTCTCTTTGCTAGCATGTCTTGGAGCAGCACAACAGCAGGTGTTCTCTCCACGGAGCATCTCCATGTGTCTGACGTGGGGAGACCATGCTGTGAGTGTGTTAACTGCTATCTCGGCACTCTTGTTCTCTGCTCAGGAGACAGGTTTACCACTTTAAGGCTCTGACAAGTATGGCTGCACAGGACAATTGACGTAGTCATCAGTTTTTGGAGTCCCATCTCCAAATAGTCTTTTTTATTTAGAGAGTTTTGTAACCAGCTGGGCAAGTTATCAGTGTATGTGACTGCAAATTGTCCTGGCAAAGAGAAAAAACAACCACCTAAACAAACAAACAAACAAACACAAACAAACACAAAATCAAAACCAACAAAGTTCCATAGCCAGAAAGCTCTTTTTATGTTCTTCATGTTATGGGTGTTGGGAGGAGGAAAAGGGGCCTCCTTTCATTCTCCTAGGTTCTTTGGCCTGGCTACTACTTGAGTTGATCAGCCACAGCTCAGCAGCAGAGAAGACATTGGATTGTGCACAGACAGGGATTCTATAAGATCTGGGACTCACAGGCTTGTCAGTTAAGCGGGGCAACATCCGCATTGCAGAAAGGAAGCATTCGGGCATTTGGAGGGGAGGAGTGGTTCTCCTTATGGGAGGAGCAGTAGGGGCTGTGGGTGAGTACAGTGTTGTATAGATGGATACATCTTGTCGGAAATGAATGCTGTCTGGAGTAGCTAGCTCTTGTTTATATGCCGAGATACAGAGTTCTTTTTTAGATATAAATGGCTTTGCCCAAAGGGCTCCTTTGCAGAACTACTCCTGTGTCAGCTCACGCATGCCAAGGTTTGGAAGTAGCATATTCCAGTCTCCCACGTTTATATTTTAGGGTGGTGTGTCCTAATCCTCAGCTTTTCCATGTGCCCCCAGAAAACCAAGTGTGTTAAATTAAAAGGAAATTCTTATAAAACGTGTGTGATTTTTATAGGCATAGCGTGAGAGAAAAGCACAAACACCATGCCCCGTGGCAAAGGTCTTAGGTTCAAATGAAGTTGTAGGAAGAGGATCAGGTGCATTGGTTCATGAGAAGAATCAAGTTCGTGAGCCCTTTCATCCCAGAGTGGAAAGTTTAAAAAAACTACTTTGAAAAATAGCCTAAAAGCTGTCTGGGCAGTAAAATTCTGCTTATGAGCCATAAACAAATTAGTCAATACGATGTCTCAGGAAACACAGAGGTAAAGCATGAACAAATGTGTTTGGGAATGATACACACTGATTGGGAAATCACTTCCCCAGGATAGGAAGGGAAAGGCAGGGTGCTCGTGTGTAGTGTCTTATTTTATTTATTTATTTATTTTAATAAAAAAAAGCTGAACTAGGGGCTGGAAAAGTAGCTCAGTGTGCAAGCAAGAGGGCCCCAGAACACTTGAGAAATTGACACGTGCTGTATCCCTCGTGCTGGGGAGGCTCTAGGGGACTCTTTCATGAGGCTCCCTGGCCAGCGAGCCTAGCCTACTCTGCAAACCTCAGGCCAGTGACTGACTGTTTCTTTTTTTCTTTTTTCTTTTTGTTTTTTTTCGGAGCTGGGGACCGAACCCAGGGCCTTGCGCTTCCTAGGCAAGCGCTCTACCACTGAGCTAAATCCCCAACCCCGACTGTTTCTTAAAAGAATGAAGGTGGACAGCTCCTGAAGAATGACAGACTGAACCCTGGCTCCACATGCACTGGTGTGTCTACGCACCCGCGAAAACACGTACCTGGGCACACCTGCCCACAAACAGACATAGGAAAGCAAACAAATGAACTGTTAAGTATTGTAGCTATATATATTTTTTAATGGTTAGGAAAAATCTGAAAGAAAATTAAAAACAAAACAAAACAAAAAACAAACCTAGGCCAGCTTGGTGGCTTATGTATGCCTTTAATCCTAGCAGAAGCAAGAGGATCTCTGAGATCTCTGATCTCTTAGGTCAGCCTGGTTACAGAGTACTGGAGTGCTAGGACAGCATGGGCTTCACAGAGAAGCCCAGTATTGAAAACAAACAAACAAACGAATGAATGAACGAATAGAAAATTAAAAATTAAATGATTGGAATAGTTATAGTTCATGTTTATTTTTTTAGTTTATTTTCTGAATTGCCATTGTTGAAAACTTCAGCTTCAGCTAAGCTCCTAGGCCACATTCTCCAAGGTTTTTGCATCTTACAGATATCCTGAGATAGACTGTTGAAAAGAAGTTAGAAAATTTGGAATGTGTCAGAGTGAACACACACACACATACACACACACACACACACACACACACACACACACACACGCAGATTCTCAGATATCTGTGTACACAGAGCTTGGTAAAGATACCAACAGTTGTAGATCCTCTCAGTGCTTCCTTGCATTGCTTTCTATGGAGCTGTAGGAACACCCCCCCAAACTGTCCTAAATGCAGCCAGACTTCAGGGGGTGGCACATGCTTTGGGTGGTAGAGGCAGGTGGATTCCTGAGTTCGAGGCCAGTGTGGTGTGCAAAGCAAGTTCCAGGACAGCCAGCAATACACAGAGAAAACCCTGTCTTGAAAAACTAAAGAACAAACACAAAACTTCCCTCAATCCTGATGGCTACTCTCGGCCAGCCCTGGAGATGAGAGGGCTGTCCTTTCTATGGAGCACCCTGCGAGCTCCAGCTCCATGGCTCTTCCCGAATCCGGAGCCAGCATCCAGGGGGATCCCTTCCTGTCAGCCTTTATGCTTCCCTTCTGTTTCCTCTGCTGTCTTTATGTCCCTCTTACATAGTGTGGAGAGGATGCACGAGCCTTCATTAAGGGCTCACCCAAGAGAGCCCAGGAAAAATAGCCTCATCTAAAATGTTTTTTATTAAAGATTTATTTGTTTAATTTATTTCCTGCGTATATAGGTGTAGCATTGTGTGCAGGTGCCTACAGAGGCCAGAGGAAGGTGTTGTATTCTTGGAACTGGTGCGTTACATAATCCAGTCAGAGGTATATACACCCTCCTCATATAAGGTTGTGTAGGCATTGCCCTCCTGCCTGCACTATGAAAAACAAGTAATTGTACTGTGGTTTATGTTCTACCAAGTCATTGTTTTTTGTTTTTTGTTTTTTTGGCTGAAGTATCTGCTGGCCAAATTCCATGGTATGGTAGCCAGTTCTTTTCAGGATTTTAGCAGCTGGTTGCAAATTATTGCCAGCTTGAAATTGACCTTGGTGGGAGTCTTTACACCATGGAAACTGGCAAATACTGCAAATCAAGGCTTCCTCTATCCCCCTAACTCCCACGCCAGAGAGCTGCTTTACCAGATCAACATCCACGGATCGAATTTCTCTGACTACCAGAAACTCCAGCCTGGAGTATTTCTCCTCCCAATAACTAAACTCCCAGGGCCTTGAACTCAAGGCTTTGCTTGTCTTTCCATTCCCCTGTGAATATTTGTATGCTGTCATGAACATTCTTTCCCTCTGAGCTAGCACTATCATTTGAATATCACAGCCTGGCTCTTTTCCTAGCAGGGGAATCAGTACTTGCTTAAACTGATTCCTTTATCTCTTCTCTTCCCCCTCCCCCACCCCTGGAGATGACAAACTGATAAAAACAGAGGCCTAGGCAGTCGCACCCCACCCCAGCCGTACACATTTGTATTTCTCTATATTTACTTATTTGGAGAGGAGTATGAATTTAGGTTCTTTTTGTTTGTGCGTTTTGAGAGAAATCTTTTTTTTTCTTTTCTTTTTTTTTTTTTTTTTCGGAGCTGGGGACCGAACCCAGGGCCTTGCACTTCCTAGGCAAGCACTCTACCACTGAGCTAAATCCCCAACCCCGAGAAATCTTAACAGTATAGCTTGGGCTGGCCTTGCGTTCTGCCTCAGTCTACGGAGTGCTGCGCTAGTCAAGGTGCATAAACACACCAGACAGGAGTTTGGGTTATGAGCGACAGCATTGTTGGAAAGTCTATCTGGCTCTCTTGAGTCACTGCTAGTGCTGCACCGTGTTTCTGACTTGGAACAAAAGTACCAAAAGCTGTCTGAGTTGAAAACAAGTCTGTGACAAACCAAGTTGACACAGGGGGCTGGGTGAGCCAAGGTGAGTGTAGTTCGAATGCTAGAAAGAAGTAGAACAAATGCTGTGAGGTCGATTGGGCCGACTGAAAACCTTTTGTCAAAAACACCTAGCAGGGGGAAAAAAGCAAAAAACAAACAACCCCCCCCCCAAGTCTCTTTAGAGAACCAAGGAAAATGTGAGGAAAATTACTTTTTTAAAAGATTTTTTAAAAAATGTATTTTATGTGAGTACACTGTTGCTGTCTTCAGACACACCAGAAGAGGCATCAGATCCCATTACAGATGGTTGTGAGACACCATGTGGTTGCTGGGAACTGAACTCAGGACCTCTGGAAGAGCAGCCGGTGCTCTTAACCGCTGAGCCATCTCCCCAGCCCCTGATTATATCTTTATCTTGAAACATAAGCTCAAAAGTATGGCACATGAAAATGAGTGGATGATCCGTCCTTCCCAGGAAGTCCCTCTGCTCCGGGATTTGTTGACTCCACAATGACCTGGGTCACTGTTACTGATGTGTTTATAAAAAGATAAAAAGAGGGGGATATGTTCTATGGAGGTGTCGGGGAAGGGGTGCCTCTGTGGGGCCCATGCTGAGACATTCCTTCTCCCTGAGGGACCAGCCACATGACAGACCTGACCATATAGTATAGAATAGTTTATTCAGGGCATGGGGAGGGGAGTTATGAGGGTAGTAGGGGCAGAGAAAGGCAGAGAGAGAGAGAGATGGCAGGAGGTAGAGAAGTAGAGGCCATGTGGAGAGAAGGGGAAGGGGGATGGGGAGAGAAGAGACAAAGGGGAAGAGGGTAGGAGAGTAAGAGAGTGAGGAGGGGTCAAGCAGCCCCTTTTATAGTGAGTCAGGCACACCTGGCTGTTGCCAAGCAACTGTGGGGGCGGAGCTTAGAATGCTAACAGTTAAGATCTAGCTGTGGTATTTTTGGACTTAACAAATTTCAGGCCCTTCCTCAGATCTGAATGTGACCGTAGTTTAATAAGATCCCCCGTGATCTATGTGTTTAATAAGCCTTATAAGAATCTGGCCGACTAGGAGGGAACATTAGAAACTATAGCTGTCACTGCGGAGACCGCTGGAAAGGTATCAGGACAATGAAGTCAAGACTTTGAAAGATCGGAGTTTCATTTCAAGAGTTTTACCCTTGATCTTTGTGTCTGAAAACTCTCAATGCTGATGCTAGTCTTTGGGGAATTTTCTCACCCGAACCCCTCAGATTGGGTGTAAACTGAGTACACAGTTCGCCTTTTGGGCTGTTGACTGCCTCACAACCTCCGATGGTCCCCATGAGTTCTGTGTCCCATGGCTGATGTTATTCCTCACAGTGCGCTTCACCTCAGGGGACCCAGGGTGCTGACACGGCCATATTGCCCCTGTATCAAGTGATCCCATGGGGACAGAGGGATAAGGCTAGGGATGTCTGATCTTCGAGCCTTTTCTGACTCACGGGTGTGGAGCGGTAGACAAATGTGCACATTTGGTCTCTTCCTGTGGAAACAACATTACTCACTGATAAAAAACAACAGACAAATGGCCTCTGAAGCCTTTTAGCCCAAGGTGGCACAGAAGCCCTCATTTTCCCACCCTGGCAAGAGTGTGGGATTGCAGACTCCAGTTCCATTTTGCATTCTTTCCTTTAAGATGGGGACAAGGCTGGTCTTGTTAGTTTTCCTTTTAGGCTCCACCCCCCAGATACCTGGCAACAGCCTGACTCACTGTAAAGGGGGCTGCTTGCCCCTCCTCTCTTACCCTCTCTGTCCCTTCTGTTCCCCCTCCCCCACCAGGTGTTCCTGGCCAGCCTCCCCTCTGTCTCTGTCTCTCTCTGCCTCTCTGTCTCTACTCCCTCCTCAACTCCACTCCCCTCCCCCTGAATAAACTCTATTCTATACTACATTCTGTCTTATGGCTGGTACCCCAGGGGGAAGAGATGCCCCAGCATGGGCCCACAGAGGCCCTTTCACCTCACCACACCTTGAGCCTCTACCAAGCTTATCCTGCTTCTTGAGTTTTTATAAAACACAACAGGTCTGAAGCTCCCTGTACAGCCAAGGACAACCTTGAGCTTCCAATCCTCCTTGCCTATGTCTTCCGAGTGTTGGGACTACAGTCATGCAGTACCCCCTCCCAACTCCCTGGGCTTATGTTTGTTCCTTTTCAACATGGATGCTGTGGTAGGTGAGTATAGGTAAAGGAAGAAGTGTCTGCCGTGAGCTTGGGTGGGGCCTTGGGAGTAATATGACCTTGCCTTTGTGTTTTTGTTTTGTTTCTTAGATACAAGTAACTGGGGCCATCCCAGAACTTGGGAGGTACAGTAGGTGGATAAGTTCAAAGGCAAATTTGGCCAAGTAGGGAGTCTGAGCCCAACCTGGACTCCTTAAAACCCTACTTCAGCCAAACGAACACTGTACTAACCAAGCAAAAACCAAACACCCACTCCTCAAATCAGACCAACAGTAACTCTCACAGTTCATCCATGGAGGTAGACTTGAATTATTAGTGTGTACAAATTACTGCCTAGAAAGATTTCCACTTAACTCCGCCCTTAAATTATTCATAAGAAGCGACAGTTGGGAAACCTACTGTACCCTGTCCCAGAAGTAAAAGGTCTCTGAGGGTCGTCTGGGAGATTTGGGTGGTAATGTGATATAAGGGACACTTTGCACTGCTCTCTCCCTCCCCCAGTTCAAGCTGTCGACTGACTGCTGTGTACGCCTCCTGCCCCCTTTGTCTCTGTCCTAAAGCCTTCCGATTGGCTCCCGATTGCCATCCAATGGTGACCAAGCACACCCACCCAGTCAGCAACCCAGCCCTGTTCTCTGTTGGCCTCTCCTCCCCTCGCTCCCCTTCTTGCCGCAACAGAGCAGATGAGGTACACATGGAAATTAGAAGTCACTTAGAAGCCAAAAGAACTCATGGCACTTGAAATGAGTTCCTACTCTTGGCTGGCATTTCCCACAGATGGCAAGTAAAGTAATTTCATGCCTGATTAGTGGAGGGGTTTGTTTCATAGTATATCCTGCCATGTTTAACAATTTTTGTTACATGGAGAGCTTGAAATTGACTCCCTTTCAGTTTAAGGATGCTAGTATATATTGATACAAGAAAAGCAAAAGGCTTCTAAATGTATCCACTCTACCCCATTGACTGTTGCTAAAAAAATAGATGTTTTTAAGTTCGTCAGCCTTGACTCAGGAAGGTGGTTGTAAACTTCCCCTAATAATATATTTTGGTGCCTCTTAGTTTGTATAGATAACTTTAATTATCGATTTTTTAAAAAAAATTATTGCTGAAATAATACATCTTCTTCTAGTATTGTTAGTAGTGATTGGCAAGTGGCCCAAAAAGGGCAAGACTTAATCTAAAAAGAGGCAATCAGTCATCGGCTTGATACAGATCCATCCTGGTGTCATTATCCAGACATCTGACCTTTGGGCTTAAGTCACATCAGTAAAGGACAAGGGGGCTCCAGGGAAGCAGCTGTGACAAAAGCCCTTGTATCAAAGCAGTTCATTTCACCCCACGAGGCCTCAGACTCCCCTAGACATATAATTTCAGCGAGCTTCTTTATCTGCTTTCCTGGTGCCTGAAGCACAGCCGAGGCAGAGTGGTAGGGAGCAGTACACACACACACACACACACACACACACACACACACACACACACACACACACACACACACACACACACACACACACACACACACACACATACACACACACACACACACACACACACACACACACATACACACATACATACACACACACACACATATACTCACACACATACACACACATACACACACATACACACACACACACACACACACACACACACACACACACACACACACACACACACACACACACACACACACACACACATAAACACACACACACACACACATAAACACACACACACACACACACACACACACACACACACACACACACACACACGATGGTGGCAGACCTTGCAGTGTGGCAGCTTGCTGGCA
This sequence comes from Rattus rattus, assembly GCF_011064425.1. NCBI lineage: Eukaryota > Metazoa > Chordata > Mammalia > Rodentia > Muridae > Rattus > Rattus rattus. The sequence continues at coordinate 218,490,675 of NC_046155.1, read as the reverse complement.
GGAGGGTGCATGGGACCACCCAGCACAGTGAGGAGCAGAATCAAATCTGTTCAGCCGGTCTGTTTAAAAGGTCTGAGAGGGGTACGTTCTCGTAGCCTTTCACTGAGTGGGGAAATGGTTAAATCATAATGTTTTCCAACGTTGAAGATTCTGACTGAAGTTATTTGAGAAGACCAATGACACTCTAAAGGTCCCCTGCTTCTCAACAGCACTGTTATGAAGATGACCGCACTGCGTGTGAGGTGGGAGGCAGGCACACAGTACCCATGGCCCTGGGAGATATCCCATGACTAAGGTGTGTTCTCTGTAGTTGCCAGATGAATATGATTTGAGTGAGTGTAGTAGCTTCTAAGGCAGCCCACATAGGCTCTTCTAAGATAACTGCAACCCACATGGAGCATGGATAAAGCCAACCGTGACCTCCAGGGCTGACTAGAACCCTTGTATTTGCTGTTGACTGGTAGCAAGGTTGATCCAGTTGTTAAATGAATGTTTGTGATTTTCTTTGTGTTAGCAAGTATTCAATCATTTAGGCCAGTGGTTCTCAATCTTTGTAATGCTGTGACCCTTTAGTACAGTTCCTTGCATTGTGGTGACCCCCCCCAACCATAAAATTATTTCCTTGCTGCTTCATAACTGTAATTTTGCTACTGTTATGAATCATAATGTAAATATACGATATGCAGTATGTCTGATAGGTGACCCCCAAAGAAGTCAAGATCCACGGGTTGAGAAAGACCTGTGATCTAGACCATAGACTAGTCAGTACGTGGAGGATTGGTTAATCAATTCTGTTTCGTGGTTTGAAGGAACAGTTTCTAGAAATCCAGTTTGTTAGTGTGCCTACATTTGGGGTAAAATTGGTATTTCAAATAACTTCAGCTGTCTGTATAAATACAAGCAACTTTGAGGGACAGTCTTGAGACTTGGCTCTCATAGACCAGTTGTTTCCCTTGGTTGTTTGTAGTGAGTTTTCCCCTTGCCCCTCCATTAGGTTTTTGCTAGATGTGTACAGGACTGGGGCTACTATACAAGTTACCGGACCGGGTGCACTAAGACTGTGCACGTAGTCCAAGAGGCTTGTGGAGGGCTCAGCTGTATAAAGTGCATCAGGGACAGCAAGGGATTCATCATGAAGCCTAGATACCTTAAAGTTACAAACGCAGCTGTAAATGTGGACAGCAAGTTGAAGAGGCTTGTGCACGTTTGGGGCTCATGCATTTCTTAGAGGGCAGAAGTCTGTACTGGGGAATGGTCCCGCAGAAACTCTGTCACACTAAACAGCACCGAGGGCTCTGACACATTTTTTTGAGGTGCTTTTTAAAAAAATTCTTTATTTGTGTATTTTTAATTCCCTTTATGTCTCGTTTTCTGGAGACTCGATGTGGCATAGCCCAGGCTGGCTGCTTAACATAGAGTGGCATGGACCTCTGTCTTCACCTCCAGTACCAGGAGGGTGGGTGTGCCCCTGCTGTGCCTGAGAGCTCTATCATCTCAGAACTTGTAATAATGGTCAGCGTAGACACATCATTGAAATAAGAGCCGAGGTAGGTAGGACCTGCACACCTAGTAGACGTGAACTTTGGACTCAGTGGGGTCTGATATATAATCCACTCCCCGTCCCTGACCACTGCTCTGGCATGGGGTGTGTGTGGGCTTGAGTTTCTCTGTCTGTAGCTTGAGGGATTTAAGCAACATGGTCTCTTGAGAACCCTTTAGCTTTTCTGACCTCATCTGTACTAACGTCTGTTTTCTCAGTTGACTCTTCAGTCCCAGTGTCGTCTTGTGTAGCACGAGAATCCACTGTCCTAGGGACACTTTGCTCTGTATCTTCTGTATTTTCTTCAGTGAACACCCCAGCCCCGGCATGCTTGAAGAACCCTCTCTTTCAGTATCAGAGAGTTGGAACAGACTCCTTTAGAACTTTTTGTTTTCTGGAACAGGGTTTCCCTGCATAACCCTGGCTGTCCTGGAGCTCACTGGAGCTCATCATGTAGACCAGGCTGGCCTAGAACTAGGAGATCCTTCTGCCTCTAACTCCCGGGAGCTGAGATCAAAGGCATTTGCCTCTACCCAGCTGCTTTTAGAACCTGTAATCAGTTTATTTTGCAGTAAACTGGTTAGTGTTTATGTGACTGATTATTTACTTGTTGTCTGCCTCACTCTGAGTGAGTGTAATTCACTCTGGGGTCAGGGGAGGCTGCAGTTTGGGACTAGGGCACCCCAAGAAACTAGGGGAGGTGTTATACCCCAATGAAAGGTAGGGTTTCTAGGTGCTTTGCTTTAACTAGCAGCTGATTGCATTGTGTTTTTGTTGTTGATGTTTTCCCCAGATTGGATTCTCTCTGGTTGGGTTGCCTTTGTAAGGCAGAGGAGGATGGCCTCCTGGGGCCAGCCTGACCGGGTGTGCTTGGCCCGTATTCTGCTTGCTGGTGGCAGGAGGGGAGGCAGGAACAGGTGCAAACCTGGCTGCATTTCACCTTTGCAGAAAGCAGGATGTGAAGCGAAACTGCTTACCTTATCTTGGATCGATTGTGGCATTCCTTAACCCATGTCCCCCCCACCTCCGGAATGCTGGACTAGAAACCGAGTTAAAAGAGCTTCTGTCGATCATACGTTTTCAGAAGTGGGTCCAATAATCGGCAATCATATTCCTTTTGTGATCTGCAGAGAGACCTCTACATTCTACACAGGCTTGCTTTTCCATTGCTTTGCAGGAGTTCAGAAGTTTGAGCTACCACCGGAGTGTGGTCTGTGGAGGGGCGGGGCTCTCTGTCTCCAATGAGGTGCCTTCAGTGTCGGGCAAGCCTATCATCTTTCGCAGGAGTGCTTACTCTGTAATCCAAGCGATAGCCACACAGCCTGTTTTATTGTTTGTGGAGTCCTGCGGCTAGGAGCTCTTCCCAGACGGGAAGGAGGGCAAGTGGGCGGTTTATGATTCTGCCCTGTGTCGGGACAACAGAGCCGAACCCTTTGATTTCTCCTGAGTAACCTGTGTGGGTGAACTTTAAACTGGGGGGCCTGCTTGACGCTGGATCTTTTTCTGCAGCTCCAGAAGCCTGGCTTTCTGCCTTCAGAAGGAAAGATGCCCTGGAGAGGCGTAGGATTACATTTAGGGATGCTAGCCACACAGCCAAGAGTCGGGGTACCTTGGCTTTTCTTCGCAAAGTCTTGGCAAGTGTTTCTGAAATGACTATATTATTTTTCTAAAGCTTGTACTTGCATTTATTTTTATTATTTTTATTTTGCCTGTGGACCTCACGCCAGAAATTGGTGCTACAATGTGGCTAGAGTAAACCTTTTTTTTTTTTTTTAAATTATCTTTAATCCGTCATTTTCCTTTTAATCGGGCACGCAGAAGCACAAAAGCCTGCCTGACTCTGAGCGTTGTCTGGATAAGTGGGAAGGGGCAGGCCCCTTTCAAGGATCCGGGCCAATTCTAAAAAGCTAGCGTTTTGTTTGTTGGGCCGCCCTTTGTCTCTAGAGGATTTTGATGTGAAAGACGATGAAAAAGGAAGGCTCTGCAGGTTCCTTCAGAATCAAGGCAAACCCAGGCTCCCTCTCACGTGCCGTGAGTTGGATAAATTTCTCCTCCCTGTCCAGGCAGACAAAGAGGCTGTTTCGCAGCGATGGAGAGCTGTCCGTTTGTGGGCAGCAGGTGGAAGCTGATGATGAGAATTGGATATACAGGACCCAGCCCAGAAAAGGTGACTTTATCTTACTCGTAATTTAAACATCTTTTAAAAAGTTTGCTCTATATTGTTCCTTGTTGCTGTCAGTGCTTTTCTGTCATGTTCCTCTCCTGCTCCATGAGGAGTCTCTGTTGGAACTAAGCACCGTTCATTTGTTTACACGTCTAAAAACTGTTCCGCCAAGATTCAGCTTGAGACAGTAACCTTCCCAGAAGGTTAAACAGCTCTCGTTTGCTGCAGGTGCTCTCCCTGCCTTCCCCAGCCCATGTTCTCCTGTAATTTGGGTAAGTCAGGAAGAAGGTATCACCCCAGATGGGGTCATCTGGTCTGGGGCAAGTCATGAGCTCTTTCCTGCATGGTCCGAGAAAGCTTGGAGGTTTGTGGATGGTCTTTTTGCAGCTTTCTTCTGAGACGATGAATGAGTTTGGTGAATGTATGACTTAGACAGGTGTTGAGTGTCACACGGAGGAAAACGGACACAAGAGTTTTTACCTTGGCCAAAAGAGTTTTGGATTTCTGTCAAGTTCCTTGTCAGACCAGCGTTGGTGTGTTGGTGTCTGTTCTCAGGATTAGCATGTTAGACCCCCCTAGAAGGTAAGGAAAAACTGTAGTCCTGCTGGAGGACAGGGGTGCATTCTAGTATTTTATATCACCCCCTACTTTCTATATAGAACTTCTGACGTCTGCCTGTAGGGACTGAATTGTTTAAGCTCTGAAATGGTTTCTTTGCTGGATGTTGTCCAGAGTCTAGCAGGGAAGCACTCCTGTGTGTTATGAAGGAGCCTAGCGCAGACACTGCCAGGACTGTGTGTGACTTGTTTACTGTGTTCTCTCTCTGCCAAGAGAAACCTTGCTAGAACATCTTGGGGACCTATTCTTCCCTCTCTTTTGGGAACCCAAACTGCAGAAATGTGAGAATTAAGTAACCTGCATGCTTCTGGGTACATAGTCCCACTGTGCACTCTTGAGAATTAAAGCACAGCTCTTTTTACAAGGACAATGGATGTTAACTCGATTGTGTTTGCCTGTTGAACTGGCAGAGGAAGGGCTGGTTAATATTTTTTTGAAGATGTCAGTTATTTATTACATCAGGGAGTTGACCACCAGGGGTCCGCCCATACTGAGCTTTGAAACCTGGCATTTGAGCTCGCACTGTGTAATTGCCAGCATTGAAACGGGCATTTGCTTCCCAGATGAAGAAGCTATGTAGTTTACATCTGTGAACTACTTTTCTAAATCAGGGATAGGCTGTGGTTTTGGTAAGTGACTGGGCTGTAACGTTTGAACCGAACCAGTTTGTAGGGTGGACACCATAGTGCTGTGGTTACAAGGGGTACACTTTTGACTCCCTTTAGTCTTTGCCAGAAGTTGCTTCTCAGAACTTAACTTTGCTTCAACCCGGCTGCTCTCAGGTTTCCGTTGAAGAGTGTATATGTGTGAGCATGCAGCTTTCTTTAGGACTTCCACTGTCTACAGCTCACGCATGCTAGCCTTAAAGGGAGAGAGACTGAATTTGTATGCCTTAGGTTTATGTGGAAAGCGAAGCAGGTAGTGTACACTTGACTTGTAGAAAATAGAGAAGTCATTGTGAAGGGGAAAGGCAAGTTCTGAAGGAAGCCGGACTTGTTTATTTATAATACAAAACACCGTGCCTTTTATCCCTTCGTGTAACAGGGGCACTGTTGGCCCAGGGTAAATGTTATCATCCTGACATACGGGGTTAGAGGTGGGGGATGCGTTAAATGCTGCCTCTGTGCATTACAAATCTCAGAACTATATTGTTTCTCTGTTTAGCTTACAAAGAAGAACGGGTTCTCATCCTTGACAGACTCCCTTAGGGGCAGGTTCTAACAGTCTTCATTCGTCATAATTCTGTCCTTTGGAGAAACGTAGAGGTGACATTTGTTTATACTAGTAGATCAAAAGAGGAACCATCTTTTGAGTTAAGTCGTGCAAGGTTTTGGGTTTTATTCTGATGACTGACGTAGAAGCTGAACCTGTGTAACTTGGAGTAGCGGTCACTACAGTGGGTGACCGTCTAGATAGGGTCACAGTAGCGGTCACTACAGTGGGTGACCACCGAGATAGGGTCAGAGTAGCGGTCACTGCAGTGGGTGACCATCGAGATAGGGTCACAGTAGCGGTCACTGCAGTGGGTGACCATCGAGATAGGGTCACAGTAGCGGTCACTGCAGTGGGTGACCATCGAGATAGGGTCAGAGTAGCGGTCACTGCAGTGGGTGACCATCGAGATAGGGTCAGAGTAGCGGTCACTGCAGTGGGTGACCATCGAGATAGGGTCAGAGTAGCGGTCACTGCAGTGGGTGACCATCGAGATAGGGTCACAGTAGCGGCCACTGCAGTGGGTGACCATCGAGATAGGGTCACAGATCAGAAAGCACCAAGACTTACTGGTGTGATGGGAGTATGAGATGACTTCCATACCTAACGCCCGGAACATGAGCAGACTTTTGACTGATAATGTTCTTGAAAAACTGATGTCCTTCAGGTCTGACAGATGGAGGTGGGGCAGTGGTCACTGGGAAAGTCACTGCTTGTGCCCTGTGGGGTCTGGGGAGGCAGGCTCTGCAGTCCTTCTGCTTGCTCCCAGCTGCTTCAAGGACACACTGTTGTTCCCGCCTGCTGTCACCAGGTAACACTTCTTAGCACAGCCAAGCCACCGACCGGATCCCTGGTGAATGAATAGTAAGTTATATGACACAACCATTCATTTTGCAAAAGTAGAAGGCCTTTTTACGCGAGTGTCTAGGCTGGCCGGTAACAGTCACGACACAGGTTTTTACATGGTTACTTTACATGTTTACGAAGGTAAAACAATAGCTTAGGACTTCTTGGCAGATTCTATTTGTGTGACTAGAAGCGACCAGTAGGTTTCTTTCTACCATGTGACCTTCAAAAAGTTGCCTGAAGTGGAGCTGAAGAAAGGGCCCAGAGGTTAAGCATCCCCACTGCTCTTGCAGAGGGCCTGAATTCCATTCATGACCTAGGTCAGGTGGCTTACAGCTGCCTCTAGCTACAGCTCTAGGGGGTCTGACACTGTCTTGGGACCTTGGGGCCATCCGCACTTAAGTGCACATCTCTCCTTTCCCTATATATACATAATTGAAAGAAGGGAGGGTACCGATGATTTATATAAACAGGTTCAAAGCAATCAGCACTAAGCACTTATTTTGCCACAGTACCTGGGAATTGCAAGTCTCTTGTCCTGACATTTGCGCTTGGGGAAGTAAGAGCGTGTGGTAACACGGTCGTCAGTTCTCTCGTTCTTGCTGGGATGTGACCCACTTCTGCACTCCATGCTTCTTCTTAATTATAAAAACCAGGCTGTGAAAGCGCTCGTCAGTGAATCAGGAGCGGTATCGTTAGATGCCCGTGTAAGAGAGAGGGAGAATGTAGTCGCACAGCAGGCTTCCGGTGTCCCTTTGCTGTGACAGGAAGGAAGGAAGGAAGACTCACGGGAGGATCCTTGCTTACTGTGTTCTGGGTGGAGGACATGAAGGTGCACAGGCCCTGCACTGCTGCTTGGTGTTTCTGGTTCCACAGAAGGCGTCTGAGGGGCAGTTACACACACTGACTGTGGAAAAGCACAGCGTGAATTGCTTAGACTTCTCGTGTTCCCCGTGGTCTTCTTGCTGTAAGCATGGAGTTAACCAGTGTTTAGTGCGTGGTTCTTCACCAGAACCATGGAAGGCTCTCAGGGAAGACTAATGACCCGTCTCCATCCCACGCTTCCCCCTTCCTTCTGAAAGAAAATCCAATGAGGTGAGGTAGGGGTGGGTTGTCTGCTCATTGCCCAGAGTACGTCTTGTTTCACCCCAGCTCTCCTTTGGATGGGGGGGAGGCATGATTGATGATTCTGGAGTTGACAGGTCTACAAATAGAGAGGTTAACTGATGTACAAAGCCTTGTTCCAAAGAGCATTTTTGTTCTCTCTGTGCACATTTTACCATCATCTGAAGAACTTAGTAACGTTACCAAATCTGACTTCTCTGTTATTTCAGTGCTTGTAATTTCAAATATGGGGTTAGAGATGCAGCTTCTTAGGAGCGAGGCCCTGGATTAAATCTTTGACACCTCTTGCCCTACCTCCCACCCCCCCACTCCCCACCCCCTACCTCCCAACCCCCAAAAAATCAGAGGACAGCCTTTATAGGCATCAGGGATAATGAACGATCTGTACACTAGAAAATACTTTTTTTGTATGGAGGAACTACATGTAAATTGTATGTGGGAGCTATGTTTCATTTTATCCCGGTATCCCTCCTCATAAGCGCGTAGCAGAAAACAGGCTCACTGTGCACAGTTGAATTATTAATGACCAGCTGTTGTAATGGAGAAAAAATGGATTACCAAGACCTAATGCAGCAAGTTCAAATCCTTGCTCGTATTAGCAACAGGGTTCTATTATTTTTGATAGTAAAGCACATTTAAAATTGTGAGGCCCAGGAACAGCACTGACATTAAGAAAGGCAAAAAAGGCGTTGATAAATATTGTTAAAGTAACTTTCCGAAGTGGTGCTTCAGACCAAACAGGCTTTGTTTATTCTGAAGGTTGCTCTGTCAGGAAAGTGGTTAAATGGATTTTTATCTTAACAAACGCACTAAGACAAATGTTCTCGGTGAATGCCGGCTTGTTTTCCTTCTTAAACTCCGTGGAAGTTGACATCTGTGAAAGGGACAAAGTGCTACTTAATATTTTACCCGTTCCGCTGAGACCACCCTTTATTGGCCTTCGCTTATTTCTTTCTCCTTTCAGGTTGGCAGTCCCAGTTGCCTCTGTACCTTGTTTTATTGTAAAAATGACCCTTCTTTTGGTAATTAAGTTGTGGAGTTTTTATTAAAATGATGTTTGACTCCGTATTCCCCCCCTTTTAACTTTAAAAAGTCTGTGGACTAGTTTGAAGATTAGACACTTCCTTAAATGACTTGAAGGGTCTTACTAGTGAAATTAGGGGCTTCCTGCTAGGGCTTCAGCTTGGAAGTAATTTTTGCTTTTTTCCATTGTTGGAATATCTTTACTAGATGATGAAAGACTTTTGAAACTGTGTTTTCTGGCCAGTCAGTCTGTTCGTCCGTCCGTCCTCCTTCCTCCCTCCCTCCTCCCTCCCTCCTTCCCCTCCCTCCCCTCCCTCCTCCTCCCTCCCTCCTCCCTCCCTCCCTCCCTCCTTCCTTCCTTCCTTCCTTCCTTCCTTCCTCCTTCCTTCCTTCCTTCCTTCCTTCCTTCCTTCCTTCCTTCCTTCCTTCCTTCCTTCCTTCCTTCCGACTCATTCTCATCATGTAGCCTTGGTTGGCTTGGACCTTGCTATGTAGAGCAAACTGGCCCTGAATTCAGAGATTCACCTTCCTCCCAAGCGCTGGCATTAATGATGTGTGCTACCAAACCCAGCTTTTGATTTCGTGTATTTATTTTTTTTATAATTTTGAGAATACTATTCATTTACAAGTATTCAATATTGTTTCTCTAATTTTAAGGGTTTTCTTAAACTCTAATGTTTTTCCTCTAATTAAAGGTTTGTTGTTGTTGTTACTGTTGTCGTTTTGAGGGGGGACCTCACTAGGAAGCTCTGGCAGTCCTGAAATGCACTGTGTAGGTCAGGCTACACAGATGCTCTTCCCCGAGCTTCTCTCCTCATCTGCTGTCTCTATTCTTGCTCCATTTTGAGTCACTCTTGAGTCCACACTCCTTCCAGAGTGATTTTTCTAAGATGCATATTTATTCAGGGTTAGTCTTTGGGGCTCACCACTGCCTACGGGGAAGAGGTTCCATCCCTCAACATAGCACAGAAGTTATGTGCTCTGGCCTGTCCGTGCCCTAACTCTAACATTGTGGTGTGTGTGTGTGTGTGTGTGTGTGTGTGTGTGTGTGTGTGTGTGTGTGTGTGTGACAAGTCCAGGATTCATACTGCTTTTCTTCCCCTTCCTGTTCCCAGAATGCTGCAGGCACCTTCTGCTGGGCCTACTAATTTCCTATGTAACCTTCCGAACGCACTGTCAAAGGCCGCACTGCTCACTTCCTTCTCTGTTACTTCTCTGCCTTGCTCATCCCCTGTAATTGCCTTTTTCATGCTTGCTTGCTTGCTTTAGTCTGACTCTTGGACTTGACAGCCAAGTCTTTTAGGACAGACACTTATCCCTCCTCCTTCCAGGGCTGGGTGCTTAGTAAACTACAGCGGAGTAGGGGACCATAACCCATTTGGAGTCTTCAATAGTGCTTCTTGCACAGGCCAGGCAACTACCCGCTTGTGAGTTTGACTGAAGAAACAGTAGGTTAGAGTAGCTGCGTGCTTGGTCTGAACTCGGGGTGCAGCAGAAGACAAGGATCCGTTTGTGGGAACATCATGGCGGGAGCCTGCCGTTGGCTGTTGCTGCTCTCAGGGTGAGCGTCCATCAGGCGCGTTGTAGAAGCATCTGATTATTTGACTGTTGAGTGAAGTTTAGCGAGCAGCGATGAGTTACAAGAGGAGTGATGGCCATCTGGTGAGGAGGGGCTGCGGTGTGGCATTATCATGGTCTCCTCTCAGCCATGTCCCTTGCTTTCACTCATGAGAAGGCCAGGCTCATTCTAACACAGGCAGCATCCGTAATCCTGAGCGACACAAATGGGAGCCTCTACTTAACACCCCCTCACCCCCAACCCCAGTAGGCTTCCTTCTCAGACACTTTAATGGCCATGTCTTTGACAGTGTTCCCTAAGACTGACACCACGTGTCCCCTCTCAGGGCACTAAGCTGCTTGTAGTGACACTTGGCCTCTCCTTTCCTAGAGCAGCTTTGCACCTGGTTCTCTCTGTCACCTCTGCAGTCTCCAGTCCACAGTCGCACAGTGACTGTGTGTTAGATGGTCACAGTGGGCTCTCCTAACCTCTGCATCACCCACTCCCCTCCTCCCTCTGAAATATTCACCACCATCTAATACGTTGTACATTCTATGCATTTGTGTTCAATGTTATCTATCTCCTCCAAGTAGAATTTAGCTTCCCAGCCATTTCCCTAGTCTGATGATATTTTTAAGTGAAGCATGGTGTATTTTAAGTGAAGGAGTGAATGATGTTGATATCTATTCGGAACGTGGACATTTTGCTTCTATTACCTGCTAATTCTGTGATTGGGGACAATCACTAAACTCTTTTAGGATGAATGGTATACTGTCTATTCATAGATCACTAGCGGAGTTTTTTTTGAGTGAAAATGTGTACTTTTTAGATACTGCGTTACCTTAAAGCAGTGACACTCAACCTTCCTAATGTTTCAACTCCTTAGTACAAGTCCTCATGTTGCAGTGATTCCCAACCATGAAATTGTTATGTTGATACTTTATAACTAACTTTGCTACTATTATGTATTGTAATCTAAACATTCGGTATGCGGGATGAATGGATTTCCCTGTTGCATCCTGCAGGTGGAGGACCACTGCCTTAGAGATTGGATGTGGCCGGATGAATGATACTGGCCATTGGGCTGTAATCTCTTTACTGTCAACAGTCAAGTGAGTCAGAAAATATTTGTTTTTTAAACTAAGGTAGCCTATTATACAAAGTTTCAGTGTAGAAGCAAGTCTCTTTGGAGTGGTCGTATAATCAGGTATAAGCTATGACTGTATTTATGTAATCCTCCTAAGATCCTATCCGTTAGTACGTTTGTCAGATCCTGAGATAATCAAAGGTTAGCATTGAAAGCCATGTCCGAATCACTCAGCTCAACCCCAGTCATTAGCATTAGCTGCTATTTGGGGAATGCTTATCAGGGCTAAACACTACTAACAACACTGTACATGAATTAACTTAATTTATAGATATTGCCTAGGAATCATAAACGGCCAATAACAGTAGCAATTGATTTGATAATCAGGACAGGGCAAGATCATCAGAATGGAACTAGTCTCAGAATTTCCCTGTGTTAGGACAGGAACCCCCATATAATTTTTCAGTCAGAGAAGTGACACTGGCAATACCTTGGTCATTTTGGGGTCATGGACTCAGTACTTTTAGTTTCAGGGGAACTCCTATTTCTCCTGGATTTGCAGCTCTCTGAAGTCCCCTCTGTGCCTCACCCTTACTCTGTAGGTCAGCGCACAGGTGTTGTGGGAATATGGGGTCAGTAGAGCACGGGGACACGGCATGCTAAATGGAGCAGAACACAGAGACCTAGAACCAGGTCATCCAGGGACTGCAGTCATGAGAAGAGATGACGAAGGACTTATCGAAGTTATTATATAGTCCCACAAGGAAGGCATTTCTGGAGCTGCAGACTAGCCGACCTCATGGGTTTATAGTGACATGCCCCGACACCTGAGTTTTTAAGAAGCACTGTTCCGTTTGCTTTAGCTGTATGAAGGACAGGTGGCAGTTGCATTAGAGTTTGACTGACTCTCTCTCACGGACAGTGTCATTTGTGGTGATCACCGCCTTAATGCGTGTGATTGGAAAATGTTTTGATAGCCAACTCCCCTACTGCTCGTGTACAAGCATACGCCTTGTGTGAGGCGAGAGGAGCCTGGAGCTAGCTATGGCATGATGCCTCTGATCAGACCTTGACACACCACACCACACATGTCTGTGCCATCGAATCCAGCATCGTCAGGGCAGCCCTGGTCCTTTCATGGCTATCTGACGACTGATGAGCTCTACTTGAGATTAAGCCGACAGTTGTCTGGATCTCACTAAAACCCATTGCTCTTACCTCATTACCTCACTTTTAGTGTTCAAACATGGCTGCCAAGTGACGAGGTGAGGGTGTTCTTGTCCATTTGAGCAGTGAGATCCAGTTGAAGGCTGTCTTCCCCAGAAGGAGTTTGTTAATTTGGTTTCCCAGTCGGCACCTCTTATGTCAGTGTTCTATTCTCTAGAATAATCCCTCCAGTTCCCGGGAACATTTTCTTCCATCATCCATGAATACACATAGTGGGAACTTTAAAAGCTTCTGTTGCTCACTAGATACAGTAAATCAGCTTTCTGGGAAAGCCATACCCAGTAGCAAGCCTCATCCAGGTCCAGTGTGGGAATGGCTTAAGTTAGAGGTCATGTGGAATGGCGCATGTCTTGGACTTTTCCTTAGCAGTCACACAGTAGGGTGGCATTCAACTGTGCCATTTTCCTGCACTCTTATTTTGACAAAGTCCACACCGAGAGCCATAATGAGTGGAAGAAGATGGGAGAAGGATGGTGATAAAGTTGAAGCTGTAGGCTATCAGGGAGTAGAGGTCAAGAGTCCACTTCCGGCGTTGTCTCCCCTTTGCTGAGCGTTTTCCCCTGTGAAGGAGCGCCCATCTCTGACGACTTAGTCGGATTTCTGAATATGCCTCCAGTGTGACAGGTTGCATGTCTCAGGTGTCTAAGACCTCGACGTTTCTCTATGTGGTTAAAAAGAATGGAGAGATTGCTCAGTGGTTAAGAGCACGGACTGCTCTTCCTGAGGTCCTGAGTTCAAATCCCCACAACCACATGGTGACTCACAACCATCTGTAATGAGATCTGATGCCGTCTTCGTGTGTCTGAAGACAGCTACAGTGTACTCATATATAATAAATAAAATCTTAAAAAAAAAAAAAAAGAATGTGGACCAAGGATGAGAGTTCAGCTGGTCACCCGTTAAAGAAGTCTAGTTGTAGGAGGAAGCCAGCAAGTTTGAATTCCATGTCCTCTCGTCCTTCCTGGGTACAGCTTAAGGCAACAACCACGGGCACCTGAGGTTCCAGTAAACTCTATCGTTTGATTTTTGTCCTCTGTCCCCTGGGGCTTGCTGTCATTTTGTAACCAGAAACCCATCAGCTCCAGCAGAAACTGGGTTTCCAGTGTTCCTGGGGTGCATTTTGAGATAAGCCGCAAGTCTCCCTTGCACCCAGGCGAGTCTTGCTTTAGTCTTGATTGGTCCGAGATTCTTTTACAAAGCATTTCAGTTACAGTTGAGGAGGTTACCTTCATGGCTGGTGGTAGCCTGCTCTTGGGCCGCTGTGATCACCTCACCTGTTGGGTTCTTATTTAAATAATTTTTCCCCCTCCTCAAAAGCAAGTACAGGGAGAGAAAGCACAGAGAGATTTCCCGGAGAAAGAAATTTGATGTCTACTTTACGGTCATTTTTTCCCCCCTTCCTTTATTAGCTTCCTTAGTGTGTTTGCCTGAATGTCGCCTGACGGGAGAATTCTGTCTGCCTGGCTTATACGAGGGTTTTGAGATGGTGCGTGCTGTTTCGTGTACGGCTTCTTTCCTTGTGAGGCTGGAGCAAGGGTGCATCTCCCCGCGTGTGTTGCTTTGGCTCGCGAGACCGTGGTCACACCCCAGTGTCTGAGGCATGAATTGGTTTAAATTACTGTAACCGGGGCCTCTCACACCACCCACTTGAGACACTTTGATGCTCTGATTCTTCCTTCAAACCACAAATAAACTCCGGACAAAAATAATGATCTAGAAATCAGTTTTACTCCTAGTTTCTGAAAATTGAGTTGGGTCCCCTCCCACCGCCCCAGAAATAGAGGCTCACCTTAGAAGAGGGAAGGATCTTCTACGGTGGAACCATGGCGTGAGAGTATTTGGCTCTCTAGTCACCAAAATGTTGGTTGTAGTTCTTTGCCCATCAGAGGTGTCCACAACTTCAGCTTGGATCTGCATCGTATGCCTCTCCTTGTTTCCTTGCTCGCATGTGGTCGACCTGTGTGCACACACGAAGACGCTGAACCTAGCCGCCTACCCTGCCTGCCTGCCTGCCTGCCTGCCTGCCTGCCTGCCTGCCTGCCTGGGGGACCCCTAGTTTTCCTTTATCCACCCTGTCTGAGACTGTTGGTCCTGACCCAGTTAGCTGCATTGTTCCCTGTTAGATCACAGCCTCGAGTCGGTAAATTGATACTTCCAGCCAGTATCACTTCTTACCACAGCACAGAAAGGTCTGGAAAACCCCAGGCACTTTGAGATTCGGCGTGGCTTAGGGCTGCACCAGAGAAAACGAGTGTGACACTGAGACATCCCCTCCTCCCCCCGCCCACGCTGAAATTCCTTTTCTGGGCTTTCCTCCGTGCCACTAGCTCAGGACCAAGTGTAAGAAGCAGCCCTTGAAAAAAATGGCAGCACGGCTGAGCGATTTCCAGTGTGAGCCTCATCTCCTGCCTCAGGATGACATCCCGTGACATCCTGCCAATCACGTGGGCTGATTGCTTGCACCTGCTGGCTGACCCCAGGGGAAATCCGTGACTAGCGATGTCTAGCTGGTGTCTGCCTATCTTATTCATTACACTGATTGTCCATCCCTCCAGAAGGGGAAAATTAGTAGAAGACATTTTATTCTCTTGAATTTATTTAGTGTTTGTGTTTGTATATGTGTGTGTAGATGTACTTTATGTTCATGTGTGATCATGTATATGTGCGTGCATGTAGAAGCCAGAGGTCAATGTCGAATGCTTCCTGTGTTTCACCCCACCTTACTGTTCGAGACCAGGTCTGTCACCAAATCTGGATCTTATCAATTAAAATAGAATGGCTGGCCAGGGAGTTCCAGAGATCTTCTGGTCTCCGTACAAGTGCCCCACGCCCCGCCCAATTCAGTGCTGTGGTTATAGAACTAGCTTTTTACATGTGTTTACCTAGTTCCCCATGATTGTATGGTAGCCACGTTACTCACTGAGCCATCTCCCTAGCACTTAAACTTACCCCTGAATTGTTAGACTCTAGCCTGTCTGTAGTGAAGAGCGCATTAACTAGAGGAGAAGCTGTTTTCTTAGCAACCTCAAGTATTGTAAACTGGTGATTGGTCAGAGATAAAGAATCCTGTTACACTGGGCCAGCCTCCATCAGAGGGGAAATGCTTTTGTTGGGATTTCTATGAGCCTTATTTCAAACCAGGAAGGAATTTTACTTTGTGGAAAGCTAAAATGGTTTGAAATGTTTGGCTCCGCACTGTACTGTGTCTAGATCCTGTTTGCAGATCAGAGTTTACACAGTGTCCACACACCTAAGCTCTCATTTCATGGTGATGACCGTCCTGTAATATGGGTAGGACTGGTGGCTTTATCTCCTCCTGTGGTGAGAAGGCAGGTCCTGGAAGATTAAATGTCCGATTTGCAGCCAACAGGCAGGTCCTGGAAGATTAAATGACTGCTTCGCAGCCAGCAGGGGAGAAATGATATAGAAGGGATTTTGCACCCACTTCTTGTGGTTTAGTTCCACCTTCTTTCTGAAGCAACTCCACACAGTCCAGGGATGCAATTTATTTATTTTTGGGTTCATTGGTTTGTCTGTGAATAGATGATGAGTCGTCATCTGGCACAGTCCCTATGAGCACCACGGTTTGTGTCTTTGCTTTGGCAGAAACTGAATCCCCACCGCTGTGCGCGCCCCCCTCCCCCAATAATAAAATCTGTATTTGGATCACCATGCTGTGTGCTTTGGTGTTTCTAATTTGTATCTTGCGGGCAGGGTCTGGGCAGTCTATTTGATCCCGACTCTTGACCTAGAGACTAATCAGATTGTGTGCCCCATCCTGCTCACCCTGGTCGGCGTCCAGTGTAATTCTGGCATTTTGCTGTCCTTTCCCAGGGAGTGAGCATGTTGGCATCACCGTACACTCCTATCGCTGGATGTGGCCATCCAGCTCTTTTTGTAGAACATCGAAGTGTAAACACCTCTGTAACCCCTCAGTGCTACTGGGTTGGATCACCATCCTCAGCATAATTTAGCTTCTTAAGGTTTGGCTCAACTTTACCTAACAAACACCGAATTTTCCTTCCCTCTTTTCACCCACCCCCTTCTTTCTCTTCTCTCCAGCTGCTACTGAGTCAACTCTGTAAGTCTATTCACTCACTTAAAATTTCTCTCCCAAATTCCCCTCCCCTTCTTCTCCCTTCCAGCTTCTTCCTAATGTTTTCAGACCAGGGCTCAGTATGTAGTCTGTGGTGTATTTAAACTTGTGATCTTCCTGTCTCTACTTCCCAAGGGCTGGGATTGCAAGGGGCTGTCACTATGGCTAGCCAAAATTACTATTTCTTAATAAACATCATTAATATGTTTATCTTAATGAATATCATTCGATTTTTTTTTTAAAGAGAAATGATGAAGAAAGAGAACTTTCTGTTATTGACAGGTACACTTCTGTCTTAGGGTTTTACTGCTGTGAATAGATATCATGACCAAGACAATGCCTAGAAGGACAACATTTAATTGGGGCTGACTTACAGGTTCAGAGGTTCAGCCCATTATCATCAAGGCGGGAGCATGGCAACAACCAGGCAGGCATGGTGCAGGAGGAACTGAGAGTTCTGCATCTTCATCTGAAGGCTGCTAGCAGAAGACTGACTTCCAGGCAGCTAGGATAAGGTTCTTAAAGCCCACGCCCACAGTGACACACCTACTCCAGCAGGGTCACACCTTCTAATAGTGCCTCTCACTGGGCCAAGCATATGCAAACCATTACAATGTCCAATGAATCTTTTTGATTCTAAACCTCAAATAACAGTTGACCTTCATTTATACAAATGGGACTAAGACTTGAGAAAGTTGATTTTCATTATTTTTCTTATGTGCACTGCTAATAATATCAATATGCAGTACTTTCATAATCTTTTAGTAATCTATTGAGATGATGTAAGACCCATCCTGGATCCTTCCATTTCTGCATAAGAGACTTACGAAAAAAATGTTTAAATACAATTTTAATGTGTACTCTGGTTTATTATAGGAAAGATACAAAAGTGTTTAAGTGCGATTTAGATTCGTTGACAACAGAACTTAAATTGAGGCTCTGAGAAAGTGAGTTTTCCTGTTTTCTAAATATTGGAGAATTCATTAGGAAGTCTCACTCCTGGTAAGAAAATCTCCCATCCCCAACATATTTACTCTGTTTTGGTTATAATTCTTAGACAAAATGACATGTTTAAAGTCTCTTTTCTGACGAAATGAAAATTCAAAGACTCCATCCATCCATTCATCCGTTCATTCGTTCAATGAATGTGAGTACACTGTCGCTGTCCTCAGACTCACCAGAGGAGGGCATCGGATCCCATTACAGATGGTTGTGAGCCACCATGTGGTTGCTGGGAATTGAACTCAGGACCTCTGGATGAGCAGTCAGTGCTCTTAACCGCTCAGCCACCTCTCCAGGCCCTAAAGACTTCTTTCTAATGTGAGAAACAGTAAGTAATTTGTGAAGTGGAATTATTACAGCAACAGCCATGTCAGTTTCCTCTCTTAGTTCTGAGTTTTAGTAGACATTGTGTGTAATAACTGAGTCCCGCATGTGAAGGGCCCCTATCAGAGATACCTTGCCAGCAGGCTTAGAGCTGAGACTCTTACAGCCCTGTGCTATCCCTTGTGTGACAGAAGAATGGAGGAGGAAGAGACAGGTGAGTCAGACTAGCAGGGGGTCCTGGCCTTTTGTTCCTTTTCCCCTTTTGAATGCTGTTTGAGAAAGTGTTCTTTTATTCGTCTCTGTGGCTTTGATATTCCTGACGGCTGTGGAGGTCAACGATGAATTCCTCTGCTGACCTCACTGGGCAAGCTTTGGAAGTTTGCCTTTACTCTGTGTCACCCAGAAGAAGGTTTTCTAAGCAGATGTGGCAGGGACAAAGACACTTAGCATTGCAAAGACAGAGGGGGAGAAGCCTCAGCCTTGAGGGTCTCAAGTGTCAATTTCATCTCACTCAAAGACAAAAACTGCATTCATTCTGTTGCAAAGAGGGAAAGGGTGGGGGAGCAAACCCATGCACCCCAAGCTGCAGCCTTAGTCTACACCACAGCTCCTGGAGACAGAAACCTTAGTAGATCTGTCAGAGTCACAGAAACTCCAAAGAAGCAAACACATTTTCCAACTTTCAACGTGGCATTCTGTGTTTGACAGATACCCTTTTCTCTACTTGACTGGTTGTAGGTGTATCTAGCAATCGAATTTGTAGATACATGGAAAAAAAAAATAGAACAAAAGTAAATCTCAGCCCTTTACCCATAACTGAATTGTAAGCCACTTGGATTGGGATTTAACTTTATTGATGTTAAGCCAGAGAGAGGGGGCGAGGGAGAGAACAGTAGAAATGCAAAATGAGGAAGCCCTGGCCATGCTCTGCCTAATCAAAGAGGAGGGCTGTGTTGTGGGACGTACCGCTCCCTGCAGACCTGAGGACTCTGTGATCATCATGGGTTTCAACATGAACTCCACCCCTAAAATTGCCCTACCAATTTGAGGAATCGTTTTCCTGCCTATTTTTAAACTCCTAAGGACAGAGGAAAAGACTCGAGGAGGCCAACTTCGGTGGTTTCCTCAAACCGTTCTCGTTTCCAAATCCTATGGGTCCCGAAATAACTCTACCATTTCAAACTGCCCAGCTCCTTAGGAGACTTGGCAGCTGAGAGGGAAATGGTGAGTTTCTTCCTTAAAGGGTGGTCACCGGGGTTAAAGTAGGTTAAAAGTTGGCGAGAGCGTGGGGCTTTCAGAACTAAGCTGCCCTTTAATAGAAATTCCGTAGGTTTTGTTTCTTAGTTATTTGTTTTTGAGACTGTGTCTCCCTTCTCTGCAGATCTCATTACAGATGGTTGTGAGCCATCATGTGGTTGCTGGGATTTGAACTCAGGACCTCAGGAAGAGCAGCCGGTGCTCTTAACCACTGAGCCATCTCTCCAGCCCCCTTCTCTGCAGAAAAGAACCCTCCTGTTTCTGTCTCCTCCTGACTGTTGGGATTACAGGAGCAAGCAACCAGGTTCCGCTGAAATTCTGTATAGAGCTTTGAGCTTTCCAAATACGTAACTTTTTTTTCTTAAAAATCTGTTAAATTTTCAAGTCTTAAGGAAGTTAAGTATTAGAACAGTATACTTAGTTCTCTAGACAAAAAAAATGTCAGGAATCTGTACTTTTTTTGTTTGTTTACTTTGTAACAAGCATTGGTTCTCCTGGATTTGCCTTGTAGATTAGGCTGGCCTTGCACTCAAAGAGATCTGCTTGCCTCTGCCTGCGGAGTGCTGGGGCTAAAGGTGTGTACCATCACGCCCAGCTTGAATCCGGACAGTCTATTAGTTTATTCTACCCTGCTAACCAATATCTTAGTGTATCTTCATTTTTTAAATCTCTCTGCTTGGTTGTAAGTGGTGGCAGCTGGATACGCTCGCTGGTTTTGAGTTTGTACGTTGGGGCAGAACTCGGGGCTCTCGTGGTTGGCTGCCGTATGAACCTGAATTATTCTGACTTAGCTTGGTTTTCTAACAGTTTAGGGTGGTCACCGCTCAGGTGGAAGACCAGGCTCTATTTCTGCTCTCGGAGCGTTGAACCCCTTGGATTATTTGGTGCTGAGGAAAATCATGATGATGCACACGGCCTTGGTGATTTATTTTTTGGGGTCCATTTTTCTGTGATTGATAGATGTATTTTGGAAGCCAGTCTCCCAAGGATCGCACCGATGACAAGTAGAGCCTGAGAGTCCAGGATGCTGTGTCTGTTCTGTGCGGTCGTTTTTATGTCTTTTTAACCTGGACTCTTCAGAGTATGATTTGCATGTCATGGGCACAGTGACAAGGGCAGAACTTTGAGAGAGAGAGAGAGAAAAAAAAAATAGACTCTGACAGTTTTGTTTGTCTCTCTGACTACATATTTCCTTGTAACTTTCCTAAGGAGTGGGGTTTGAATGTGTCATTATTGTGACATCTTTTGGTATCCGCCCTCCAGCTGGACATACCAACCTTAATAGTCTTAGAATACATGCTTCCAGAAGAATGATCTTCCTCCTATCCCTCCACCGTCATCCTCCAAATATGTAGTTACTGCAGAATGACCAATGGTTCGTAAAAATTCTGTAGTTAAATCAAATTATTAGCAGTCATCAACAGAGTCCTCAAGGGTGTTTTTTTGATTGCACAGATTGATGGCTTATGGTGTGACAATGTAGCTCATAGCATCAGTGACTTACTTAATAATGAGTTTTGCCTTGTTTTTGAGACAAGATCTCACTATGTAGATCAGGCTGACCCGAGACTCACACACTCCTTCCTCTGCCTCTCAAGTGCTGGGATGAAAGGTATGAGCCACCAAGCCCCACCCACACAGAGTTTTAATACAGGTATATATAGGGGAAATCATACCCATTTATTTAACTTTTAAGGAATATGTTAAATATGATTTTTTTTAAAGCAGAAATCTACATACCGTTGGGCATATATGTCTCAGCTGGGATTTGTATCTTTGCGTTAACCCTTCCTTTTTGGATGCACTAGACGAGTCATAATGGCTCGGATTTTTATGTGTTTATGTTACAAGTAATTGCTAACCTGACCTGTCATGTTCTATTTACCATGCGAGTGTGGAAAGTTTACTGCTCGAGCAGGCCCTTGCTTTGAGGAACGCTCATTCCAGGTGAACAGCGGTGACGCAGAGAGTTGGGTGAGCAAAGTGTTGTTGGGAGATTAGAGGGGATTCGTTCCTTCTAGAGGGGGAACTGCTCAGGTAAGGCTTTAGTGAGGTGAGAAGCCAGAGTGGGAGCCTGGCTACCTTCCAGACAAAGGAAATGACAGAGTTCTCAAAGATAGCCAGGGTAGGAGACTGACTGTATGGTCTGTGACACAAGCCTGCTGAAGGGGCCACTTACGGGTAGGTGTGTCCAAAAGAGTTTGCAAAGTGAACCAAGTCTAATTCTAGAGGAGCTTTTATTACTAGATGAAGGAATGTGAGATTTGGGGCCTTCATGTATGTATGCATGTGTATGTGTGTATGTATATATGTACATGTGTGTATATGTATATATGTGGTATGTATATGTGTGTGTATTACATAAATGGAGAAATAGAATGATTAAAGTCCTTTTAGAAATGTGTAGTAGGAATGAAAGCAGATGGAGGTCAGATTTAGTAAGAAGAGAGAAATGACTAGAAAGGTATCTGGGATGGCCTCGCTTCAGTCAAAGGAGCTGTAAAGTGGGATTGATTTGGGTCTCTTGATTACAGCGGTTACCAGCTGGTTCCAGAGTTGGTTGTCAGGGCAGAACCACGGCAGAAGGGTGTCACAGGGGAAAGTCACTTGCCTCACGGCAGCCAGGAATTAGAGAAGAATGGTGTACACTTCATCCTTCTGCAGTGACTTGCTTCTCCCAGCTCGGCCTTTCTCCCTAGAGTACCTTCAGCTGTGAACTCATCGTTGGGTTAATCCTTTGATGAAGTTAGCGTTCTCATGATCTAATCTCTCTTCAGTAGCCCCGCCAGCTGGGAGACAGGCATTTTGCACACAGCCTTTTGCTGGGGAATACTGTATCCAAGCCATCACAAATCCTGCCCCCGCCCTTATGCCCGTCTCCTCATGCAAAGTGCAGGCCCCACCAAACTCTTAACACTCCCAACATTATTCAAGATTTCTAATCTAAAATCTCTTCTGAGGGTCAAGCTATGAATCTGTTTGTTTGTTTGTTTTAGTTATATACTTTGGACATACAATGGCCCAGACTAGGCCATTTCAAGCAGCATAAATGGGGACCGTGGTGATTTGAATATGCTTCGCCCAGGGAAATGGCATTGTTAGGAGGTGTGGCCTTGTTGGAGTAGGTGTGTCACTGTGGGCATGGGCTTGAAGGGCCTCATCCTAGTTTCCTGGAAGCCAGTATTCTGCTAGGGCCTTCAGATAAAGATGTGGAACTCTCAGCTCCTCCTGTACCACATTCCTGCCTGGATGCTGCCATGCTCCCGCCTTGATGATAATGGACTGAACTTCTAAACCTGTAACCCAGCCCCAATTAAATGTTGTCCTTATAATAGTTGCCTTATCATGGTGTCTGTTTGCAGCAGTAAAACCCTAAGTTAGACAGGGACATAGAAAGAGTGGACAGAACCCAGAAAGAGCAGAATCTAGCAGGGTAAGTGTCCTGCAGCCCAAGCTTGGCAGGTGGGGAGAGTGGGAGTTACGGCTTCCTGGCTGGCTACAGCCCACATGACTTCCACCTAGAACTGTGTCCACTTGTGCCCTGTAGCTTTTCTCCTCAGACGTTCCACCTTTCTAGAGTCTCCCTTGCAGCCCTGGCTTCAGTCTCACAGCTTTTGCAACCAGGTGAAGCAGGGGTACTTCTCAAGCAAGTCTTTGAAAGGTCTTTCCTGGCTAGTCTTGAGCCTGCAATGGGTAGGGCTTTCCTGACTTCAGAGTTCCTCAGGCATCTTTCTTGTCCTTGTTCTTGACTTCCCTTGAAAAGCACAGGTCTCTTTAGCACCAGTGCTCTTCTGACCTGTCACTTTAACATGCTCTTTTCTGCCGGCCTACTTGCCTGCTTTCCGAATCTTTCTAATCTGCTTTAGGTTCATATTTTCACTGTAATTCTGGCTAAAAGTAGCCAGCAGTGCTCATGCCACAACCTGAAGTTTGTCCTATCTGGAGACTTCATTGGATTAAGTAGTCCACCAATTTAAATTCAGCCTGATGTCAATACAAAATAGAAATAGAAAAAAGTGTGGCCAAGTTTTTTTTTTTTTGTCAGAATGTGACATGCATGGCTTCTAGTTCAATTCTTAGGAGAGTACTTGTTCACATCCAAAACGCTATGAATGTGATCTACTGTTGTTTGCTTTTTATTGTTATTTAAGTCTTCAGGGCTCTCTACCACAACCACCTGTGTAGCATTCTAGGCATTCTCGGTCCTCTGTCTCCAAACTTTTCCAAATTGCTCTCCCAGATCAGTTCTAAAGGCCTGAACCCCATGGTCAGGTATATTGTCACGATAAGGACCCTTCTTGCTGGCGCTGATTTTCTGTTTTTAAGTTTTGTTTTGTTTTTAAATCACTGTAATGTACGTTGTATTGGCAAATTGTCATGTGTTGCTTGAGTTCACCGAGAAGCTGTACCTAGAAACGGGGTTAGTCCCCCTCCCACGTACATTTCAGACCCAAGCATGTTTGTCTCAAATTGTCTTCCAAGGCCCCTTGTCTGAAGACTATTACACAGGAGGAAGGGGAGGGGGAGGGGCAGGGGAGGGGCGACGGGGAGGAGGAAGATTTCAGGACAAACAGAGTGTTCTGGGTTGCCCTGTTTATGAGGTGGCCAGATTGAGATGATCATAATGGTGGACTAGTTTAAACTATGCAGGAGGAGCTAGGAGTCTACTTAGCAGTGCACGAGGACCTAGGTTCAATTCTAGCACTTTGGTGATGGAGCGTATCAGTTACTATGCAGAAGGATCTAGTTTCAGTTCTCAGCAGGAGTGAAAGAAGTGGACGAATGGACGAAGAAATGAATGAACCGACTAGGGGAAAAGTGAGACTGACCAATTTAAAGTTATAATGTTGTGACTCCAGTCCCATTTCTCTGTGTCCCAGGGTGTGGGCAAGGCCTGACTGAGTTTCTCTCTGAGTCATTTTGAGCACTGATGAAGTCAGGTGAACAGAGGTGGGGGTGCTCCAACTAGGGCCCTCGTGCATGTGCTGTGCAACAAGTGTTTTATCCCTTACCTAGTTTCTGAGGCAAGGTTCCCCTTTACCCCCTTCCCCCCTTTATTTTGCTGTTGTGCATATCAGCTCCAGGTTGATCCTGACTCCAGTTTTACCCCGGAAGAGCTGGAGTTACAGATGCAGGCTGATATCTGGCTTTTTATGTAGTTCCTAGTATTTAACTAGGCTCATTAGGCCTCTTTGGCATTTTTGATTAAGAGGAAGAGTCAGCATTTTTCGTGTGTGCTTTCCCTATTTTCTTCTGTAGTTTTATTATATCTTGAAATAGTTTCTTTTTTTTTTTAATTTTTTAATGTATTTTATGTATGGGTACACTGTAGCTGTCAGACATACCAGAAGAGGGCGTCAGACCCCATTACAGATGGCTGCGAGCTACCATGTTGTTGCTGGAAATCGAACTCAGGACCTCTGGAAGAGCAGTCAGTGCTCTTAACCACCTCTCCAGTCCCCCTGAAATGAAATAGTTTTGAGTCAATCTTGACCCATTAATTTTGTTGTTGTTGGTGGTGGTGGTGGCGGTGGTGGTGGTGGTGGTGTTGATGGTGGTGGTTTTGAGACAGGGTTTCACTGTGTAACAGCCCTGACTGTCCTGGAACTCACTCTGTAGACCAGGCTGGCCTCGAACTCACAGATCTGCCTGCCTCTGCCTCCCAGGTGCTGGGATTTAAAGGTGTAGCCACCACTGCCTGGCTTTGACTCAAAAAAAAAAAAAAGAGAGTATATATTATATAAAATCATTCCTTATCACTGCTGTTGAAACAAACATTCTTTTATACAAGTGAACTAACCATCACTCGAGTGCTTGGGAAGAAACCTTTGAAAAGGATTGTTTATGTGTATGGCTGCTGCTCCCCCCCCTCCTGCAGAGATAACGTTAAACTCGAACATGATGCTGGATGCTGTAATGCCACGCGGGAGTAAAGAAGTTGCCGCCCTGGCTTGTTGGCAGGGAAGATCTTTGTTTTGTCCAAATGGCTGTGTCTTGTGTGCTTGTGCATCCTCCCAACGGCTTCTCTGTATAGGAGTCTGTATAGTCCGGCTCCTTTTCACCCCACGGCTATGTTCAGTAGCGACGGAAAATATAATTTTAATGCACGGTCCTTAATTAATGTTTTTGCAAAGTTTGAACATTGTGTTCCCTCATGTTTTATTCTTAGGTGTGTTCACAATCGGATAGTCAGACATAAGGGATCCTTTCTTCTCATTTCTGAGACAGGGTTTCTCTGCGTAGCCCCGGAACTCACTCTGTAGATCAGGCTGGCCTCGGACTCACAGATCTGCCTGCCTCTGCCTCCTGAGTGCTGGGATTAAAGGCACGCACATTTTCAAACCCGCTAATCTACCGGGCGTTGTCCGAAGGTCAATCATGGCTCCAGATAAATGCTGTGAACTTTGCAGGTGGTGACATCTATGGTTCCACTGATTTATTAAGAGATGGTGTTTGTGTTGCTTGGGAATATTTCAGGAACCCCTCTTTAATCTAAGTAAAAATGTAGCCCCAGAAATAAAGGGGTATGAAAGGGAGAGATTTTAGCCTTTCCGTAATCATACATTGAAGATAACTTAAAAAAGTTATCGTGCCCTTTTCTCCACGGTTTTTTTGCCTTGTCAAATGCATGGGCTCTCTGTTAAGTTACCTCAGATGTAGTAGCTTATCATGGCAGGAAGTAGCAATGTCACAGATCAGTGGGACGTGGGCCGACGGTGGGGAGCAGACTACTTTAGTTTTGAAGGTTCTGGGGGCTCAGGTGGCTATACGTGTTCCTGGCCCCTGGATGTATCGTGCTCTATCTGTCCAGTTTTCACAGGCCCTTCTCCATCTGCACGTTTTCTTCTCTCTGACTAGGATCTTCTCATTGGCTACCGGGGCCAATCCCGCTCCGCTCTGGTTTAAGGCCAGGTCTGGTGTATCCTAGTCTGGTTTCAGATTAACTGTGTAGCTGAAGATGACTTTGAAGGTCTTGTCCTCCTGTCGGCTCTGCCATGCCCAGTTCCTGTGATATGGGAGATAGAGCCTGGCGCTTTGCGTGTGCCCAGTAGTACAATCATTCTGTGACTCGGACCCCAAGTTATGCATGCTTTCTTATGAGTGGCCAATCCGAACGACTTGATTAAATGTTGATAGGCAGGAACCCGTCATTGATCAGTATTAGTTTGTGCTTCTGTTGCCTAGTTTTACTTACAGAACCAAATCCTAATTATTTATTCTAGTAATTCCCTTCTTTCCACCACCCCCCCAACCTTTGCAAGTGTTTGGATCCCTCCCAGGGTATGTTAGGCATGTGCTCCACCACTGAAATCCAGTCCCCTTCCTCCTCCACTCATCTATGCTACTCAACCATGACTTGGTTCCCAGCACCTCCATGACCCCCAGTCCTGGGTCTGTAGTCTAATTCCTTTGGATACAATGCCCTCTTCTGGCCTCTGGGCATAGCGTGTGTATAGTACACAGGCACAACATGCAGGCAAAACACCCACCCATTAAAAAAAAAAGTAAAAAAAATACATAAATATATAGATTTAAAATGTTGAATCTCACTTGCAAGGACATTTTAAGAGTGCATCTGCAATTCATATATAGCACATGGACGATCACTGCAGATAGGAGCCGCGTGGAGTGACCCCAGCTCATCAAGTAAGGGTCACAAGGTGACAAGGAAGAGCACACTGTGGTTTTGAACTTGATCTCGCTGGCTACTCAGTTAACGGATGGCCTTGTGACTTACTGAACTAGCTGAGCCATGGTAGCTCTGTCCTAACAGTTACTGACTGTCCTAGTGTCTCGTTTCACGTCGAGGCTCTTTTGTGTCCTAACGTCTTCTGGCCAGAGACCTCATTTTCTATTTCCTTCGGGTCGTAGGAAGTAGCGAATTGATACAGAACAATGAGGGTCAATTCAACTTGGTTATGCTGAGCCAGGTGCTGGGCGCAAAGGAGCCCGGAACATCCACGCCGTGCAGCGAGGGCTGCAGCTGGCACCCGGCACACAGACAGACAGACAAATTGGGTTTGTGAGTCAGTTTCCTGCATCCTGTGGTGTCCAGAGGAAGGCCCCCCAGCAGCAGCTGGGCCTGCGAACAATGCTCACTTCCTGTAGCCAGTGTATGTGGGGAAGGACCCCAAGGGCCACTCAGGGTTCAGATGGTGCTCTCAGAGTACCCCGGAGTCAGCATCTATAGAACCCACGATGGAGACTCTGCCAGGGTAAGTTTACTTTCCATTGTAAGCGAGGAGATTAAACAACCCAGTTGTGCCACAGGAATTAGAAGCTGGCACTAGTGCTGACATCATTCTGTCATCTGAGAAAGGGGTGATGCCATAGAAGTGTGACATAGGTCACATTTCTACACCAGTGCACTTATTCACAGCATTCGTGGGCTGATAAGGGTAGTGAGCTGTACGTGGGGTTTGCTATCGGCTCCATGAATGTTTCCTACGGATTCATGGTATTCAGCTATGTGGAGGGTTTGTTATTCTAATGTTTAATGTTAATTACAAGTTAGTATATGATTGGTCCACATCAGAGAAGAAGGGGGAGAGCATGTCACCAAAAGGGACCAGGGAAGACAAGGTTGGTGGTAATCAGTGGCAGACAGGAAAGCTGAATCCAGTGATTTCTGGGCTGTTGATCACATGAAGAGTCACATCTGCTTCGATGGAAAACACCGGGAAACACGGACAAACACACGGGCTCTCTGTGTTCCCGGGGCTGCCGCACCGGACACGATGAACGGAGACTGCTGACCCCGGGCTTCCCTCTCTTTCTAGAGGATCCTGGGCTGGTTCCTGGTGTGAAATAAAGGACAGATAGGGAGGTGTCAGCAGCCCGGCCAGAAAGCTGGGATTGGGTAGTGGCTTCCTGTAGTAACAGGCGCTGGCTGGCTGCCCCGAGCTCTCTGGCCGTGGCTGTTGAGGAGGTGGGTGGGAGACAGCTGTGCCTAGCACTGCAGGCCACATCGGCTCCCAGAGCACCAGCCCCTCCATGGAACTGCTGAAGAATGTTCTGCCTGAAAGGTGAGGGGGCCTTGGGGAAACTGTCATTCGAGCCACAGGGTTGAATCCACTGCAGTTAGAATATGAGGGAGATCAGTAAGTATGAAAGTAAAAGTCATTGTTCTGTTTTTTGGTTGCAAGCGGGAAGAAAGCCCTCCTGCTGGAAAGATGGGATTCTTTTAGACAGAAAGATTCTACAGTGTGTTTTGTGTGCATTATTCTGTCATGGACGGAAGTGGTTAAAAGTTGAAGATAAAGAGCTGTTTTGTTTTTTAAATAAGTTCTATAATGTAAGAACTGTTTAGTGCTGTACTATGAGCCCTAGAGGAGGCATTTTTTTTTTCATGTTAGGACTCACTAAATTACAGTAGAGCAGAGTGGGGTGGGGAGAATTCCACTGCTCCCAGTCTTAGTGCATAGATTTGGAAATTAAACCAATTCTACTGCAGAGGGAAGGCACGTCCATCCTGGCCCCATGTGAGCTGCGACTTCCTAAGTGTTCTAACAGGACGAGTCACTGAGTCTTTGTGGTGATCGTCTTTGTTAGACAATTGTTTTATCCTTGAAGGTTATGTTTCTTCCAGCGCTAACGCGCTTCCTCTATGAGACGGTCGATGTGAGGGAGTTGTGAGGAGTTTCCTTGGAACTGAAGTGGCCTGTGATGCTCATACCTTTCTGGGTATGTCATTCTGGTGATGTCGAACTCGACAGCCTTTCAGCTCTGTGAAAGGTGTTCCTGCCCTGTTTGCTGTGTAGGCCACTCCTTTGTCCTCAGTCTGTTAATGGGGTATAAACGTGGGTTGTGGGGTTCCTTAAAACAGGCTGGAGCCTCTGACGTTCTACTCTAAGTTGGAGGTGTTTGTTGGTATTACCAGGTACAGAGTTGACCAAACTGAGGGGACAAGGATGAAAAGAACATTTTTTTTTCTTCTCTAACATTTATTTATTTATTTATTTATTTATTTATTTATTTATTTATTTATTTATTTATTTATTTATTTCTAAATGAACATGGTGTCTCTATGGCTGTCTTGATACTCTGTAGACCAGGCTGACCTCGTACTCCAAGATAATGCCTATCTCTGTCTCCTGAGTGCTGGGATGAGAGGCGTGTGCCACCACTGCCCAGCCTTGATTAATTCCTACAATAAAGAGTTGTAATGGGGTTCCATGGGACTTAGTCTGAATGAATTTGAATATTTGTAAAACGTAATCTTTTAATGAAGAGGATTATGAGCTCTGGTGAAATTGCTTCCTTTAAACTTACTTTTCTGGGTGGGGGGGAAACGGTGTAGGAAGTCAACAATACTATTGGATAAAAGAACACGCTCTCTTGGTGTGATTTCCACAGGGCAGCTGATGTAATTACGTCATTACGATAGCTTAGAGATAAGAATTTGCAATTGACTGCAGGTGTGAAATTGTCACTGAGTATGACTTAAGAGCTCAGTGTAAATTTTATCTCCTCCCATAACAGCAAATTAACTTTATTAGAGAATTGATCAATATACCATGGAATCAACGTAGGACAGGTTTAATACTTGAGTATGTCATACAGTGACAACTAAGTACTTTGATGGTGTGTGTGTGTGTGTGTGTGTGTGTGTGTGTGTGGTGTGTTGTGTTGTGTATGTAATTTGCCGGAGCAGAGTGAATAAAGCCTCCTTTTTGGATCTCTAAGCATCAAACACTGATAATCCACACTCCTCCAGTAAGTTACAGCCCGCTGGTGCACAGTTATGCGTTGTAGATAGTCATTTGTGTTCTTAGCCATGACAAAGTAGGATTAAACACAGGAATATTAAGGTTCACTTGTTGACGGCTGGTGTTCTCACTTTGGAAAGGGCAGTGCTTTCAATAATTGGTTTATTTCTATTGCTAGCTCTTGCCCTGGAGTCATTGAGTATGTGATTGTGATTAACACCAGCCTTAAAGGACACATGATTCCCGCCGCCCCTTTGGTTTAAGTCATGTTCCTGTGTATTTCTTGTAATTGCTAAAAGAAAGCATTCTAATCAGATAGCCTCTCTCCCACGTTGACGCAATTTTCTTTTTCTTGTGGCTGTTTTTTTTTTTTTTTTTTTCCTCTTTTTGAAGTCATGTTTTCTTGGCTTTCTCTCAGTTTTGTGCTAGTAAATGTCTGTATAGAAGAAGTTATGGTCGCCATTACTATCGCTAGAATAGCATACAGTTCTATGTCAACGAAACTGATCGATTCTTTGATAAAGTGAGTCACTGTTTGCTATCAACCCTGCAGTATCTCAGTATAGCCACCCCACCCAAATTAATTTGTTTGAGCAACATCTGAGCTCCTAGTCTCTTGGGGAAATTCTGCCAAGGCCCCTGTGGTTAACAAATGCACGGCATAACTAACGTTCCTGCACTATCTAGTCAGTGATCCATCAAGGTCCAAGAGAGAAGTTTCCAGCTGACCGAACAAAGAACGAATGACAAGCTACCGTGTGTTTATCGTGTAAGTGTGTAGTCACAGATGACTGCCGTCAAAAACTAGAATTAATATTTACTATAAAATCACAAGGGATACCAGTTATCTCTAAGGTGGTTAAAACAGAAATTTATTCAATACAGCACACTAACTTTCAACTTTATAAATATTATCTTTAAGTGTTTTTTTCCTGTGTGGGGCAGATATTTTAATAATATTCTAGTCCATCACAGACTGATGTCTCGTAAACATTAAATCACGTGTTATGTGATGTCACTGCAATGTCACATACTTGCTTCTGGGACTTCAGCAAAGTATTGTCCTTATGGTGCTGGTAGCAGAAAAACCTGTCTTAATTTATTAATACACATTATAAGCCAGACACACATACACACACACATGCGCATTCTAAGCCAGAACTGTGAAATCAAGGTGTATTGTCTTGGCATGTAAGCACTTCTACCCAACTGAAACGTTCTCTGTGGGAAAGAAGAACTCAAGAAGCTAGGGGAGCTTCCAGGGCTGAGGGAGCTCAGACAGTGGTGAGATTTGGGCAGGGGAGATGGCTTAGTTGGTAAAGTTCTTGCTTTGCAAATGTGAGGTCCAGGGTTTGGATCCCCAGAATCTGGATACCATACTGCAAGTCTGTAATCCCAGTCCTCCTAAGGCATGATATGGGGTGAAAACAGGAGGATCCCTGGAAGTTTACAGGTAAGTTAGTCTGTCCCGTGTAGTACAATAATAAGAGAAGCTCTTCTCAAAAAGAGGTGAAAAGCATAGACTAGCAACTCAGATTGTCCTTCGACCTCCACATAAGCTCTGTACATACCTACACACACATATGCACTTTCATCATGGACACACATACACACAATTACAAGGTTCAGAAGACCTCTCCTCAATGTTGTGTGTGTATGTATGTGCCTGTGCATGAAGTACCCCTGCATGGTTTATGTGTACACGTGTGTGTATGTGTGTGTATGTGTGTGCGTATGTGCACATGTCTATGTGTGTGTCTGTGTGCATATGTGTACGCGCACATGTGTGTACATGTGTGTGCGCGTGTGCACGCGTGTATGTATGTGTGTCTATGTGTGTGCACATGTGTGTGTGCATATGTGTATGTGTATGTCTGTGTTCACATGTGTGCACACATGTGTGTATGCGTGTATATGTGCGTGTATGTGTGTGTATCTCTGTGTGCATGTGTGCACATGTGTGTGCACGTGTGTGTGTGTGTGTGTGTGTGTGTGTGTGTGTGTGTGTGTGTGTGTGTAGCTATTATTGGGGAAGAGGAGACTCCCTGGTGGAGTTGCCTACAAGGCAAGCTGGGCAGAAAGCTCTAACTAAGGATGTAGCTTTTGTGAACAACCACCCATGCTGGAATGGACTTTCCAGTGATACAGCTGGTTTAGAGAGAGTCACCATGCTCTTATAAGCAGTCCCAGTAACCTCACCCGTCCACCAAGGTAGGCTTAGGTAGAATTACTTCTTTGGTTTGTCACCAGAGCCCTTTCTGGATTGTATAGACAGTTGTGAACATCTTCCCAAAATAAAATATATAACATGGTTCTAGGAGAGAATCTTTTCTTGACTCTTCATTTCTGGCAGACCTTGAATCTTCCATTTATTGTAACAGCATCCCACTGGATTCTGCCTGTTTTCAGAGACCTTTTCTGTGTGGTGCTCTGTTGTTTGCGTTGGGTGGATGCCAGTTAATTAGGGCCTACTCTAATCTCATGTCTAGCCTCATTTTCTCTGAATATGCCAGCAAGAACCTGTGTCCAGATAAAGTCCTGTTTTGAAGTTCTGGTGGATTCTGAGAGGGCACCATAGATGCCACTAGAGCAGAACGTGCCTAAACTCTGTAAGCTGTGGTTGTTTTCTGAGAGAGATGCTAGTGCTTTGCTGCCATGGCCCACCATGGCTGCTTTGAGGATGCTTTTGAAACCCTACAATGCATGTTTCAGGCCAGTTTGTACATTGATGGATTGGAAATCTACTCAAGTCCAGCCATGCAAAATAAAAAAGTTGGGCTCTTTAGTTCCGTTGCACGATTCTGCTTCCTTCGTGAACTTTTATCCTGTCGGGAAGGGGGAAAACAGAACAACAAAACTGAGCTCAAGTTCACTGCAGTCAGCTCAGCGTGAGCCAAACTTTAAACAATTGCATTAGACGGCTCAGGCGCTGGATGGTTCGCCTCTCACAGTCCTCTCGTCTGTGTTATTCTGGAGTTACAAAAGGAAGACAGCAAAATGAGGCTGATTTGGGAAGGATAAATGCAGACTGGCCTAAAAATCAATTCAGTTATTTAAGGTGTACTGTGGGCCTTAAGTAGTTGAACTTTGTATTTGCTATTCCCTGGTTCTTCTCTCTCTCTCTCTCTCTCTCTCTCTCTCTCTCTCTCTCTCTCTCTCTCTCTCTCTCTCGTGTGTGTGTATGTGTGTGGTGTGTGTGTGCATGTATGTGTATGTGTTGTATGTATGTGGTGTGTGTGTGTATGTGTGTTGTGTGTGTATGTGTGTGTGGTGTGTGTGCATGTGTATGTGTTGTATGTATGTGTTGTGTGTGTACGTGTGTGTGTGGTGCGTGTGCATGTGTATGTGTTGTATGTGTTGTGTGTGTATGTGTGTTGTGTGTGTGTGTGTGTGTGTGTGTGTGTGCGTGTGTGTGTGGTGTGTGTGTGTGTCGTGTGTGTGTGTGTTGTGTGTGTACATGTGTGTGTGTGTGGTGTGTGTGCATGTGTATGTGTATGTATGTGTTGTGTGTGTATGTGTGTTGTGTGTGTATGTGTGTGTGGTGTGTGTGCATGTGTATGTGTTGTATGTATGTGTTGTGTGTGTGTGTGTGTGTGTGTGTGTGTGTATGTGTTGTATGTGTGTTGTGTGTGTGTTGTGTGTTTGTACGTGTGTGTGTGTGCATGTGTATGTGTTGTATGTATGTGTTGTGTGTGTGTATGTGTGTCGTGTGTGTGTGTTGTGTGTGTACATGTGTGTGTGTGTGGTGTGTGTGTATGTGTTGTGTTGTGTGTGTGTGTTGTCGTGTGTGTGTGTTGTGTGTGTATGTGTGTGGTGTGTGTGCATGTGTATGTGTTGTATGTATGTGTTGTGTTGTGTGTGTGTGTGTGTGTCGTGTGTGTGTGTTGTGTGTGTGCGTGTGTGTGTGTGTGGTGTGTGTGCGTGTGTGCGTGTGTATGGGTTGTATGTATGTGTTGTGTGTGTGTGTGTGTGTGTGTGTGTGTGTGTGTGTGTGTACATGTGTGTGTGTGGTGTGTGTGCATGTGTTGTATGTATGTATGTGTTGTGTGTGTACGTGTGTGTGTGCATGTGTGTATGTGTGTTGTGTGTGTGTTGTGTGTGTGTGTTGTGTGTGTTGTGTATGTATGTGTGTTGTGTGTGTGTGTTGTGTGTGTGTGCGTGTGTGTGTGTGTACATTTTTTTTTTTAATAGGGACTTGAAAGCAGAGATTGATGTGGGCCTGGGTTCTTTTTCTTCTCAGCATTAGTGTCTTCCAGAATCTAGAAAACTAGTGTGGTGGAGTGGGAGAGTTGTGAGCTCTGTGCAGTTGGGTGTGTCCCCCAGCTGCCTGCATGCCCCACATGACAGTCTTGCCTGTACTCTTTTCTACTTCACAAGTTATGGATTTAGGGAAGCCTCTGGTTGTCTAATAATAGTCGAGAGCTATGCTAGAGAGCAAGAGGATGGCCGAGAACCATTTCAGGCATGCGCTGCTGCTCCTTCCTGGGTAGTTCTTGTTGGAAACAGTTCCTAGTCCTTCCTAGACGTGCTCCCTGGGGTGAAGCACAGGCCTCTTACCAGTTGTCTTGTGTGTGTTGTGTATGCAGAGGAATTCCTCAGATTCTTTCCTTGGCAGCATTTAGAAACCAATGTCAGGAATCAGAAACAGATTTGTTTTTTCTGTGCTGGAACAAGTGCATTCTTCAAGTGTGCTAACAAGCAGCCATTTGCTTTGGAAGGTCCCTCGCCACCCCCATCCCTTTGTTTGAGACAGCCTCACCGTGATGGCCTGAAGCTCACATTCCTCCTGCCCTGCCTCCTGAGTGTTGGATTTTAGGTGTATGCATATCCAGTCCTTCCTTCATCCCATAACGAGACATCAGCAGACAGGAAGCAAAGTGCCTGTTGTTTTCTTCATTGATTCTTAGCATCATCTGAAGGCAAGAAAAGCAAAGCAACACTGGGACTATCGCTTCTGTGGAATTCTGGGTATTTTCCTGTCACACATTCAGAGTTTGGGTGTCGTGTAAATCAGCAGTGTCTTTGGATGCTTTAGACCATCTCTCTTTAAAGTGTCTCTCATCCCTTCACTCGTTTAAAAACTGCCCGTGATTGACAGCCAGCAATCTGTGGCTACCAAGGGGAATTCTTCCCGCCTGCAATTTAAATTAGCACTTTCGATAAATACTCTCGTATGATCTCACATTTCTAAAACCGGAGAGAAGAAGGTAATTCGGGAAGAGCCATATCTGTTCATGTCAATGTGACTGTTACAGGGCAAGCCTGGTCCCCTCACTAAGGAGGATGTGCAGTGGGAGCATGCAGGAGGTGCGACCCCACGACCCGTGGGGCTGAAAGAGCAGTTGCTGGTTTTGCTGCACCAAGTGCACAGGCCTTCAGATCTGTCCATTTGTGGTTCCTGCTGTGTGCAAAGATAAAGCTGTGGTCCTTTTGGGGGGGAACCAAAGCAAGTGACTTTAGTTACTGAAAGCCTTGGTAAAGACATGCTGTGCCTTCCTCAGTGTGTAGAGTAAGACCCTGAATCAGCTCCTAGTTCCACGTCCCATGCGATGGGATTATAGATGTGTGCCGTCACACCCATTCAGTGTTTGCCACGCTGGGTATAGAACCTAGGGCCTTGTGAATGCTAGGCAGACATCTGATCAAGGGAGCCGTATCCGTATCTCTGTTTTAACCTGTGCTTGCCCCATTTCTCTGCTGATTTTCATGTCTCTCTGATGGTTTCTGAATTCCTTTCTTAGCTGTCTTTCTCTCTTACAGTCTGTGTTAATTTTCTTATTGCTTTGACAAAAAATACCCAAGAAAAGCCACCCTTTGGCTTATGGTTTGAAAAAGGATATGGAAAAGGCACAGAGGAAGGAGCCTGAGGTAATTAGTTACATAGTTTCCAGTGTCAGGAATCACGGAGTGGACCAGAAAGTGGGACCTTGATATAAAAACCTTAAGATCTGCCTCCAAATGACCCACATCAGTAAGATTCTCCCGCCTACAGGTTCCACAGCCTTCCAAAACAGTTCCATCAGCTGGGGACTTAAGTGTTCAGACATACGAGCCTACACACATTTCATATCCATCCATATGACCACACAGACAGAGGTGCCTAGTTATGTCCTGCCAGATCTGGCCTAGTCCAAATACATGATTAGTGGTCTAAGGATGCCTCAGCAAAGGTGACAGGAGAGGGGCTGAGGTGATCAGAGCAGCGTGATCAACACCGTCATGCTGTGGCCGTGGGCTGGGCACAAGGGTATTCAGGGATTTGTAGTGTAGCCTTCTGAACAGCGTTAACTAAACAGAATGAATGCCCGCAACAGTGTAGAAGTCTTTAAGCAATAGCTTTGGCGTAGTTAGACGGTTTGGCTAGATGTGGTCTTGAGGGTGTAAGGAATAGGTGTAAACTGAAAGACGTAAACTTTGTAAGATTATATACAGCGATTAAAATTAAACTTTATTCATTGTTAAGTTGACCGCACCCAACAAGCAACTGTCTGGTGTGCTGTCACCCATGCTCACCTTCTGTCTGGCGACCGCCTGTCATTAGCGGTTTTTGTTAGCCTAGATTGAGCTTAGACTTTTTCCTCGATGCCTCTTCCTACTGAAATATTGGAAGACAAATATTGGAAGAGAGCAGTCAAGACAAAAGGGTGAGTGATTTAGCATTGGGGGCGAATGGGAGGAGGATAGGTGGGTGCAGGATGGGAGAAATGGGAATGTTCAGGCCACTTTTTCTTTTGAGTACTTTCTATGGGGATACCTGAACAGGCCACAGTGAGCTGCTAGGAATTGCGAGTTGTAACATCACGGGCCTGAATTTATATCTACGCAGACAGTCATTTTCCCAAAGACTCCCATACTTGTTCCAGTGAAGGACTACAAGGCAGAGCTTTGGAAAACAAGAGGAAAGCGATCTTCTTCTGTGATGGAAAGAGGCTGCGTGGCCCCCTTACCGTTTCATTCCACCGAGCAAGTCTGGTGCCAGCTTCATTGGTTACCACTCAAAACCTTTAAACCAAAGTTGTAACAAACAAATCTTGGTGTGGCCGCTCAAACCCGTGATCTTGGCCCTGGGGAGTTGAGCCAGGAAGGTTCTAGATCCCGAGAGGGCGCTGAGTCACATAGTGAGTCCCAGGCCAGCCTGAAGGATCTGGGCCCAGGCAGTAAAGTCATGGCAGGCAGGTATTTGGAGGACACGTGGAAGCAGGAGAAATTGGCACCTTGAAGGGGTCGTTTTGAGAGAGAGGTGTAGGGTGCAGGGGGGCCACCCAGGAGCCAGCCTGGCACCGCTCAGGAAGGGAGGAGATGATGAGGGAAGCTGGATTACATTAGAAGAATAGCGGCTTTTCTGTCATCCTGTCACTTTTGGAAAATTAAAAAAGGGACCCAGCAGGTGCCGGTGATAGGTGAAGTCTTAGTAGAAGAAAATGGAATGTGTGGAAACACAAACCTAGTACCCAGGGACAATGACACCTCATCCCGCCTTCCACAGTCATGTCCTCCTAGGTTACATTTTTTTCCCCCTTTGAGCAGACTCTTGTCCAGTTTTAACTGGACAGAAGATGTCCTGGTCCATCCTCTCTGGATATGTAGGAGAGTAGCAGAATATCCTACATACTATGCAAAAAGCCGAATAATATTCCAGGAGAGCACATTTCTATATCTAGGTTTATTATCCGGAATGTATTATCATTCTGAAACACGTGAAATTCATCACGTTTAACCCAAACGTTCTGATAAAAACGTTGGGTATGAGTGCTAATTTGCCGATATTGATGGACCATCGCCATGTACTGAGCACCATCTCTCCCTTCCTCAGGACAGCCTTCTGACTTATCCCTGATGTGCTGCTCCACCCCCTGGCCGATATCTCCTTAGGCCCTGACTTCTGACTGCTTCCTGGTCCCCCCCTAGAGGTGCTTTTGCTCACATCAGCACTTGGGGACTCTTCCATCACCAAGACTGACTTTGGAGCAAAGTAAGAAAGAGTCTTTTAAAAAGAGCCCCTTGCTAATCATGACTCAGATATCTTTAAACGATCAACATCCACTAATGCAGAATCGTCAAGAAATCCCGAGTGCGGCCTTTATCAGAGGAGTTTAGCATTTTTTGAGGGTAAACCTCCTAAGCCCCAGTCTGTCTAGTATAACACTGAAGAGTCAATGATAGCTTATATAGAAATTGGGTGTTTTTGTATACAGTATACAATAGTCTTCTCTAAGCTTGACCCAGACAGTCTAAAGAGTTGTTGGTTAGACCCACTTTGGACGTGTGAAAAATGAAAAAATGATTATGTTTTGTGGCGTGATGTGCAAATCTGGTGTTTCCACATAGGCACAACAGGCAGATGTATTTCCCACTTCCCATGGTAGCATATTTAGGCCGGCCTTTACGAAGTTTTCTGGACTCTGAGTCGTATAAATACATCCAGATGAAGAAAAAGTCCCGCACGTTGGATGTCTTGGCAGAGGAGTGTTAAAGTGGAACAATGCTCAGAAATTCATGTAAGCTGGAAGGTCTCCTGCTGGCTCTCACCGCTCCACAGGAAGTGTTTGCTGCCACAGCAACTGAAACAAAACCTTTCGTTTTTGGAAATGTTTCCTGGCAGAACAAATACTTGATAAAAATTTAAAGCGAGATTTGGAATGCTCAGATGGTGCCTTTCTGTAGAGAGTGTTTTATTTTATTTTTTTACAAAAATCTCTCCACAGCCAGATGAGAGGAGCGTGCGGGCGGATAGTTTAATTCTCACCTATGTAGGCTGAGTGCTGTGCTGAGGGGCTGCTAATGAGCTCCTTTTGACCTGGGGGTTATGTTCCGTGTTCTGGTTGGTAACTGCCAGCCTGCCTTGCATTGGGGACAAATGGCCCGTGAGCTTTAATGTTAGCCAACCACAGTGAATGTTTAAAACAGTAGGTTGAACATCCTCAACAGAGAACCACAGCCTGACATGTGTGTAGATCCAAAACAGGGGTCTAAATGGAAAACTCCACACATGTCATCATTAGTTTGGCTACAGTCGAAAACACCGGTGGCACCCAAAATCCTATACTGTTCCTTTTAGGCTCCATATGTACAGGTATACATCAACAGATGAGTTCTTTGCTTAGACTTGGGGCGTACCCCAGGATGTCTCATTTCTTACTAAAGTTAAAACTAAAAGTAAGATAAAAATCTGAGCTGCTTTTGATCCCGAGCATCTTGGGACCACAAACCTGTCACATACCCGAAGAGGTGACATGACGTGTGTGTCTCTCTCCAAAATCACAGCATTTATAAATTCTGTTAAGGGTTGGATCCCAGTGGCTAACTTTTGATAACTTCCAGCAAGCCACATATAAAGCATCAGCTTGACATTTGTCCCTCTTGTGACAGTTTTGTCCCATGCCTGTGATGCTAAACATTGCCTTTTCTGCCACCCGAGATAGTGGTGTTGCTGTGGGCAAATATTACTGGTCTTTTTCTCCTTTTCTGACTTAGGATAACGATCTTCCTGAGGATAAGGTGTCATAGTTGTTCCCTGGAGCTTACTTATCTCCATGAAACTGTAGAATGGATCCAGTGTTGGAATGTTATTTGAAGAAAGATAAGGTTTCTATTAGCCGGGAGGCGGCTGGAGCCCCTAAAACAGATGGGGACACTTTGGTATATAATGTGCCCAAGAATTCTCCCGCCCGCTCATTTGATGAGATCCTTTTCTTTCATTTTTTGCCCCTTTCAGTTTTGGAAAGTGGCTTTCAAGTTCCGCGCCTCACGTGAACAGCCAGCTGCCTTGACGTTTGCACCTCAAGTCAAGGACCTCGAGTGGTCAAGAATTAGGGCAGACCGCATAGATGCTCTGCAGAGAAGAGGCGAACTGTCACTGTGGCAGGGGAGTGGCTCTTAGTGTGCCAAGTTAAGGATTGTCTAGTCAGAGTGGAGAATCCTGTGGTTAGATAGCCAATATTTCGTGTCACTCCGAAGTTTGTATCTGCAGCCTGTACTCCTCTGTGAAGCTTCCAGTGCAGTCAGCCCCTCCATGTAGCTACTGCTTCTCTGTCGTGGCAAAGCCTTCTGTCGGCCAGTTCTCTGTTTGACAGTGCCAGTCACAGACCAGAGCTAAGCCATAGGTGGAAGGCAGTGCTTTCTACTTAAGAACTTGTCCTCATCTGATTCTATAGTGTGGACGAAAGGAAAAAGGGTTCCCTGCCAGAGCTGCAGTCCCAAGTGAGCCGTGTTCTTACCCGGTGCTTGTGGAAGGTATGTCTTTAACGTGACTTCATATTTTCCTAAAATGTGAGAGGACAAAAAAGAAAAAAAAAATCATTCCTCCACTCCATCCCGTTTTATCGTTGAGAGCGGTAGTCTAAATGCTAAATGCATCTCCAGAGACTTCCCTTTGGGCTTTGTTAACTTAGTTTAAGAGAATTCCTGTTAGAACCTTGAAAATTTAATTCTAGTGAATTTATCTATGGTGATCCGGTTAGGACAAACAATAGGGTTGTGCGTGTGCGTGTGCGTGTGCGTGTGCGTGTGCGTGTGTGTGTGTGTGTGTGTCTGTCTGTCTGTCGTCTGTCTGTCTGTCTGTCTGTCTGTGTATCTAAACTGAAAAGCAAACTTTTGAATGCTTAACAGCTCAGATAGGTTTATGCATGGCCATTGGGTTCAGGTTGGTTTGTGTGTTCCAATGACAAAAGTTCCCTCATGGGCAGGACAGGACAGGCTGATATTATCACTTTTTCTTCACTAGCAGCAGTTAGAGGGCAGGCTCCACGCTGGCTCCCGGAGTACGATTCATATGTTCTTTGGGACAGAAACTACTTTATGCTGTGTGGAAGTGCTGAGGAACTTGGGTTTCCCTAGCAGGGTTTGGGTGGGTCCCTACAGGGCTTAGCTCATTAACTGAGCCAAGAAGGGCCTCTGTGGATACTTGCCCTTTAAAGTGATGGCGTATTTTTTTTTCTTTTTTTCGGAGCAGGGGACCTAACCCAGGGCCTTGAGCTTACTAGGCAAGCGCTCTACCACTGAGCTAAATCCCCAACCCTGGGATGGCGTATTTAAAAGGATATTAACCATTGCTTTCTGTGAACGTAACTTTTTTGACGATAGCGTAAGATATAAAAGTAAGGGCTTACTATTCCAGACAGGACTAAAAGTACGTAAAGCGTTAGGGAAAACAAGGAGCTCTGTCATTTTCCCAAATCTTTTGTTGTTATCGTTTGCTTTGTCTTATTTTCTAGAACAACCCAGTAGAAAAGCCTAAGAAGGCTGGGTAGTGACCCAAATGTAATCCCAGGGCTGGGGGGTGGGGTAGAGCATAAAGAGTTTTGTCACCCTTGGCCGTGTAGGGAGTTTAAGGCCAGCTTTGGCGCAGGAGAACCTGGAGGGAAGGAGGGAGGGAGGGAGGGACAGAAACCGATTAATCACTAAGTCCTGGAATCGTAGTTACAGGAAGAAGAGCTGGTAGGAGAGTCGAGGAAACAGAGTAATGTGTCACTAGGAATTCTGGGGTTTGAGCAAAGGAGCCTAGGCTTTGTGGTGATGAAGGAGCCATGACCCACCCAGGTTTGCCCTTGGTCTTTGAAGTGCCTGTTTAGTGACTAGGCAATTGATCGGAGTGGGGGAAATGATTTAAAGAAATATGGGGTTATTTTCTCAGAAATAATCACTTAAATAGGAAATATTTTCACATAATTTCTATTTGACATGTTATTATAGCCTTATTTCACTCAGTGCTCTGTCCCTTGTTCTGTGTTTTTAGATCTACTGGATACTTTGTATGTTTTTGGATCTCCTGGATACTTTGTATGTTTTTAGATCTCCTGGATACTTCTGTAGGGCTCCACTCTAGGCACATCCTTTTGTTTTTCTCATTGTAACATTTGTTCTCCGTTTTCCTCTATAAAAGCATCTACAACCTGGCAGTGGCCATTTCTGTCTGCATCTGGTACCAAGCAGATGGGCCGCTTATTTTGCAGGACCCGTCTCAAAGAGCACCTAGAGGTACTCTTTTTATACATTGTAACTGGGTGCTCAGGTGTAATAGGCGCCTTATTTTTCTTCTTTCCCCTTTCCTGTGGACATTAAGAAGCATAGGGACAGGCTGGAGAGATGGCTCAGCGGTTAAGAGCACTGACTGCTCTTCCAGAGGTCCTGAGTTCAATTCCCAGCAACCACATGGTGGCTCACAACCATCTGTCATGGGATCTGATGCCCTCTTCTGGTGTGTCTGAAGATAGCCACAGCATGCTCATATACATTAAATAATTTTTTTTTTTAAAAGTCTAAGGACATTGAGTCTCTGATGTAGGTTCTGTTTATAGCTTTTGTCTTAAAACTAGATGTATTATTTTATTTTGTCATGAAAGGCTTTTCATTTGTCATGGTGGTGTACTTCTATAATCCTAGTACTCAGAGATAGAGTTCAAGGCCACTGTCTTTCACTGTCTGTCTCTCTGTCTCTGTCTCTGTCTCTGTCTCTCTCTCTCTCTCTCTCTCTCTCTCTCTCTCTCTCTCTGTGGTGTGTGTGTGTGTGTGTGTGTGTGTGTGTGTGTGTGTGTGTGTGTGTGCGTGCCTCCTCAAACATTAAAGGTAAACCTAAGAGCATCTCTGATATTTTACACTATAAGGGTTTTTCATGTGATGCAGAAGACCTTCACCTAAGAAACAGAGGTCTTCATGCTTCAGATCATTTACTTGATGGTTTAGC
Source organism: Rattus rattus (assembly GCF_011064425.1). Lineage (NCBI taxonomy): Eukaryota > Metazoa > Chordata > Mammalia > Rodentia > Muridae > Rattus > Rattus rattus. The sequence continues at coordinate 218,448,205 of NC_046155.1, read as the reverse complement.
TTCCCATTTACTGATGTCAAAGAAGCTACTTAGCCCCTCATAGCTGTTTCTCTCTTCTACTAAACAGAGATAACTGTCATGTCTACCTGATGGAATGATTTTTATGGGATATTAAAAAGAGATAAGGTGCCTAGAATGTGACTGGAGACTAGGGATCTTCTCTTCTGTTCCCTGCTAATGCTACCTCATTTATAGACAGAGTCCGTGTCTCCCCTCATTCCGCAAGTCACCACTGCCTTAGCTTGTGATTATCAGCTAGTGTCTTTGTTGCTGATTGCTCATTCACAGTCTGGATTCATTGTCTAGGTCCTGCAGAGTCCTTCTAACAGGAATACCAGAATACAGTGTCTTTCTTTTCTGGTTGAAAGTCTTCAGTTCTTAACCACTACCACCCTGTACTCTTCAGGATAAAGTACAAGCTTATCCAGAACATGGAGAGGCTTCCGTGGGAACGTGCTTGCTTGGTTTCCTCCAGTCCCAAATCTGCTAACCTCTCTCCTTGTCCCTCTTCCCTTTTCTTC